>NC_136057.1:1700923256-1701073256 GCF_964261635.1 Lissotriton helveticus
AGGTTTCAGGCCTAAGCATGGAACAGAGTCCGCCCTCCTTATGGTAGTTGAGGAGTCCAGAAAAATCATCGATCAAGGAGGATCAGTGGCAGTGGTCCTTCTTGATCTCAGCGCGGCGTTTGATACGGTCAGTCATAACACCTTACTGAACCGTGTAGCAAACGTCGGCATTGTGGATAAGGCCTGGCTCTGGATAAAATCCTTCCTGAGTGACAGGTCATTCCAGGTGTTTGACGGACAAGCCGTCTCCTCCAGCATACCGATGAAGTGTGGAGTCCCTCAGGGCTCCTCTTTAAGCCCTGCGCTTTTTAATATCTATATGAGGCCACTGGCTGAGGTAGTTCGTCCGCATGGAGTTAAGATCATTTCCTATGCGGACGACACACAGCTGGTGGTCTCCTTAGCGCAGGAAGCCCAACATTCTCCATCGGGGGGTCTTACCAAATGTCTGGAGGAGGTGAAGTCCTGGATGACGCTGTCCTCATTGAAGTTGAATGGGGACAAGACAGAGCTCATGTTGCTAGGCCCGGCTGACCCGACCCTCTTCAAGTCATTATGGCCCACCTGTCTAGGCCCCCCCCCGGCCCCAAAAGATAACATCAAAAGCCTAGGGGTGTGGCTGGACAAGAACCTCACCTTTAACACTCAGGCCACAAGGCTCTCTGCCATCTGCTTCGGACTTCTTCGGACATTGAAGAAGGTCCTACCCCTGCTCCCAATGGAGGCCAAACAAACAGCTATTCAGGGCCTAATACAATCACGCTTGGACTCAAACAACGTCCTTTACCTGGGAGCTCCAGAGTACTCTTTGAATAGGTTGCAACTGGTGCAGAACTGTGCGGCCCGCACTCTACTGCAAATTCCACAAAGAACCTCAGTTAGAGAGGCACTGACTAGCCTTCATTGGCTACCAGTGCGAAAAAGAGTGACCTTTAAGGCAATGTGCATTGCCCATCAGGCCTTCTGGGATTCGGGCCCAAAACTCTTGCGTAGCCTAGTCAGCCAATACCACCCGGGCCGTGAACTACGTTCCAGCCAGGCCTTTATGGCAACAATTCCCAGAATCAAGAGATCTAGAGCAGGTGGAAGAATGTTCACCCTTAACGCCTCAAAAATCTGGAACACCCTTCCCCCTCACCTGAGATCTAACCCGAATCTTGCTTCTTTCCGCAAGCAATTAAAAACTCATTTATTCAAATCCCCGTAACCATTCAGCCTCCCTTTTTTTCCTCCTAGTCTCTGACAGTCTCACTACACCTCTTCTGGTTCCCTAGCGCTTGGACGCCTCAGGGCAGCAATCGCGCTGTACAAATGTATTTTCATTTTCATTCATTCATTCATTAGCATCAATCCTAGCAGGTCCTTCCCTTTTCGGGGAGGCAGTATTTTCACAAGCACTGACCCACGTGGAAGGGTGGGACACATTTCTAGAATTAAAATGGAATCAGATGAAAACAAGTATACATGAGGTTATCCTGACAGAATATTTAAGAGGAAATGTGGCCCCAAGGGGCTTTTGGTCAGGAATAAACCCTTAATTTTTCTAGAACATTCTGCTTTTAGAAAATAATGGTCACTAATAGCCTGAAAGTGCACACAAGACTGGCCTATTTTAATCATCAACACGGTCAATAGAATACTGGATACACTTCTTATTCAAATACAAACATCTGAAAATAATCTCAGGACACAGGTCCAGCCAGGGGTCTTTAAAAAGAAACTGGAGGAAACAAATATGGAGATAGGAGAATACAAAAATGACTTAGCTCACTCAAAGATCAATAAACTATGGAAGGATCTAAAGAAATTTTCAAGAGAAAAAGTCTATCCTTATGTGAATGGCGAATATATCAAACAAAAGATAGCCCAAAACTCACGGAACCAAGGAGGGACAAGGTACAGGGACACCTCGAGCACAGGAAGTGAGGGGAGTGAATATGAAACCAGAAGCAGAGGTGTGGGAAGAGACAGGGTACTTTATCAGACACAGATACCCTTATTCCGCCAGCCCCCCAAGGGACTAGGATATCGATGGCCACCTCTGTATCAATAGATGCAATCCCCACCATACCCCCAAATCAGATGCCTTTTTTAGGGAGAGGCTGAGGGAGGGGAAGGCGCAGACAGAGACTAAGAGGCCAACAAATACAATGGGGAGATCTGAGCCAAAGGATCACCCGGATTATGTCATGAGACTTCCTCCCAAAGACAAGCAGAGAGGGAGTCTAATCACCAACTTGCCAAATGTGGAACTAACAAAAACACAGGAATATGTCCTGAACAGAGGACTCAGATTTGTCCCCACTAATCAGGTGGATAATTTCAAATTTAGGTGTTCACTGCACGAGTTCTTTAGAAAAGTCAGCTTGAGGGTGTTCTTTGATGAGAAGCAACGTGAGTCAGAAATTGGAGGGGATACCAATCTTCGCCCAGGTCTACCTTTACTCCAGCCCTGATGCTGCTACCACCAGTAGTGGGAGAATTTGAGCAAGCAGCAATCCACCAAGTGGAGCAGGAAACACAAAGAATGAAAAGACCATTTATGAATTTAACGAAAGCGGAAAGGTAAGAAATCCGGGGATTGAATAAGAACCCCAGTATAGTGATAAAACCTTCAGATAAAAGGGGCACAATCGTCATACAAACAAAGGCAACATATGACACCGAATGCTTGCGCCAACTGGGTGATGGAAGAAATTATGGAAGAAATTATAAAATCTTGGGAAAAGATCCTACCCCAGAGATACAGAAACAAATTAAGATGATGCTCGAAGAAGCTGTACAGATTGCTTGGATCTCACAGCCTGAAGCATAATTTTTGGTGAACTCAAAACCTGTATTACCATACTTTTATACAGTACCGAAGACACATAAGAATAAGACACAGGTGCCAGGATGGCCAATAGTCTCAGGCATTGGCTCAGTAATAGAACCACTATCCAGATTTTTGTGACTTTTTCCTGAGACCATGAGTGGAAAAATTGCCATCCTGCCTGTAGAACACAAGGGACATCCTAAACTTATTAAAGGATATAGAGTTTGACCCCCCTAAACAATTCCTGATGGGCTTAAACATAGAATCATTGTGTACAAATATTCCCCAGGAAGAAATCCTGAGGGTCTCCGAAAACATCCTGTATCAAGAGAACTGAGAGTTTCAAACCCCAATACCCTTTATCATGAACCTAACACAATTGGCACGTACTATTCTTCCAATTTAACAACAACATTTACCTTCAGTCACACAGGACCTTGATGGGGAGTACATTCACCCCTAGTTTGGCATGTCTGTATGTCTCCAACTTTGAGAAAGAATACATCGATTCTATAGAGAACCCCTACGCTGAAAACTTGAAGGTGTGGCATTGTTATATAGACAATGTCTTAATTATTTGGGAGGGGGACAGAACATCAGTGGACAAGTTTCTTGCATGGCTCAGAGACAAAAACTGTTTCTTACACTTCACCTCCACCATCACTAAGGAAACACTCAGGATTAATCCAAGGTTTCTGGTGTGGTCAGTCAGGGGTGATGGGTCTAGTTCCGAGAGCGATCAGGAGTCATTCCAAGGGGTGCTGTCGTAGCCGACGATCGGTACTTCTGTTTTGTCCATGTTGAGCTTCAGGCAGTTGTCCTTCATCCAGTTGGCGACACCTGCCATGCACCTGTGGAAGTTGGTTCTTGTGTTGGCAGGATCTTCTGAGAGCGAGAGGATGAGATGTGTGTCTTCTACGTAGGCAATGATGCTTAGTCGGGGATCTGATGATGTTGGCGAAGGTGGACATGTAGGTATTGAAGAGAGTGGGGCTGAGGGAGGATCCTTGAGGGACACCGTAGATGATGTCATGGGGTTTGGAGCTCAATAGGGGTAGGCTGACCTTCGGCATTCTTCTGGTGAGGAAGGAGGCAATCCAATTGAGGGCATTTCCTTGGATATTAATTTGATGCTGTCTTCCGATCAGAGTGTGAAGAGATATGGTGTTAAAGGCTGCTGAGAGGTCGAGAAGGGCTCTGATGTCATTAGTGGCTGTGATCAAGGCAGGCTCAGTGCTGTGGTTGGCGTGGAATCCAGATTTGGAGGTGTCTACGAGATGGTTCTGCTCTAGATATTTCACAAGTTGTTGGTTGATGGCTTTTTCCAGGAGTTTGGCGTGGAAAAAGAGAATGAAAATTTGGCGGCAGTTTCTTAGTTCAATTGGGTCGGCGGATGGTCTCTTGAGGAGGGGTTTGATTTCTGCATGTCTCCAGTCTTCTGGAAAGGTGGCCATGGCAAGCGAGAAGTTGAAGATGGTGGTGAGCCCGCTGCTGATCCTGCAGCTTCTGAGGTTGAAAATTTGGTATGGGCAGGGGTCCATGGGGGCTCCTGAGTGAATAGAGTTCATGATGGTGGTGGTGTCCTGAGGGTGAGCTGATCCCTTGAGGTAAGTCAGTGATCTTTGTTCGTCTCAGTGAGTGTGTGAAGGAAGTCTGAGGGCTTGGGCTGAGGTTCAAAGTTCTTATAGATGTTTGTGAGCTTGTCGTGGAAAAAGTCAGCAAATCTTTCACATTGTTCTTGGAAGGGGTGATGCTGTTTTCTATGACTGCTGGGTTGGCGAACTCTAGGAGAATGTTGAAGAGCTCTCAGCTGTGGTTGGGACTGGAGGCGATGCGGTCGACTAGGGCTTTCCTCTTTGTCTCTCTCAGAATCCGGTGGTAGAGGTTGAGGGAGGTCTTGACGGTGGTCCTGTCTGAGGTGTCATTGCTTGTGCGCCATCTTCTTTCCAGTTGCTTGCAGTGGCATTTTGCTATTCTCAATTCCTTGGTATGCCATCTTGCCTGCTTGGTGGGTTTCCTGTGTCTGCTGGTCTTGAAGGGAGTAATGATGTTGGTGCAGGGATCCAGGAGTTGAAGTTTTTGACAGCTTGGACCAGTTTTGATGAAATGTTAGGGCATGAGGGGTTGAGGGCGTTAGTCCCTTGTCTCTCTGGTACTTTGCCCGAGCTGCGGTGTGTGTGTTGGGGGGGGGGGAGGGGGTGCTGAGTGGCTCAGCAGTGGAGGTGCGGGACTGGAGATGTTGAAGTGTACTATGGAATAGTGGGTCTAGGTGTGTTCGGTGATATGGGTGTACTTGACCCTGTTGCTGGAGGTAAAGATGGGGTCCAGCATGTGTCCAGCATTGTGGGTGGGGTCAGTGAGGAGTTTTGTGAATCTGATGTTTTTCATGCTGTTGAGTAGGTTGCTGGTGTTGGTTGTCGAGGTGGAAATTCGGATCTCTGCAGAAGATCTCTGCAGAAGATGTTGTTTTTGAAGTCATTGGCGAGAGGGGCGATGAAGTCAGTGATGACGGTGCAGAAGCTGGGGCGTGGTCCAGGTGGTATGTAGGCAAGGGTGTCTCTGATGGTGATTTTGCTGTCTGTTTGGAGTTTGCAGTTGAGGTGTTCCATAGACTGGATGGTGTCTTCTATCTCGGTGGTGCAATGGATGTTTTCCTTGTGCATGATGGCAATACCTCCTCTAGGTTTGTTGGCTCGGTCTTGATGTGTGATCTTGTATCCATTGGGTGTTGCTGTGGCAATGTCAGAAGCCCACGTGGGTGTGAGCCAGGTCTTGGTGAGGAAGACAATGTCAGAGGTGAGGTCTAGGATCTCAGTGGCATATTTGCAAAGTGACAGTGTGTTGAGGAGGAGGAAGGCAAATTGTTGTGAAGTAGGTGTGTTGTGTTGGCTGGTTTGCATGGTGGTTGATGGTGAGTTGGTGAGTGATCTGATGATACAGATAAAAGAGCAGTGGATGCAGGAGAAAGGTCCTACTGTAGATTGTGGGGAGGTGTGGCAGCAGCAGTTGTGACGTCCATGGTCCATGGCTTGGAGTTCAGCGGCAGTGTAGCTGTGGGTTGTAGGAGAACCAGGGTTCCTGGCACTGGGTGCAGACGGGCTTGCCTTTGGCGTGCCGCTGCATGCACCCCTATGTCCGGTCTGTGGCCTCCATTAAGTATGACCGGGGAGGAGCGATGGCGCTGGGTGGTGTTGGGTGGAGCTGGTGGGAGGTGGCGGCAAAACAAGAGGGAGAAAAAGGACAAAAAAAACAAGGCACAGGCAGGCTCAAAAGGGAAAGGCACAAAGGCAAATGAAAAAGGCATAAAGGCAAAGACCAGCAGTAGGGAAAATGAGGCAGAATGAGGGCAAGAATCCGGCTGTTCGGGCCTACAGCGAGAGTGAGAGCTGAGCCTGGGACCTGCTCAATGGGGTTGCACTGCGGTCCCTATAATGTAGGTCCTGGAAGGAGGAAGGGGTGCTGGGTGGATGTGGGCGGGGCTTGTGGGAGGCAGGAAATGGGCAGCTGCAAAACAAACTGGAGAAAAAGGAGGGAACAAAAGCAAGCAGCAGAAAAAGGAGGGAAAACCTGGGCACATGCAGGCACAAAAGGGAAAGGCGCACAGGAAAAAGGTGAAAAAGGTGCAAAAGGCCAAAACCCGAAGAAGGAAAAAACGAGGCACAAGGAGGTAAAAAATGCATCTGTTCAGGGGCCGACTGCGAGAGTGAGAGCTGGGCCAGGAATCTATATAATATAATATTATAAAATATATGTCAGGATGTCACCATATTAATAGAATCAGCAGCATGTCATGTTTGAACTTTATAAAAACATTCAAAGCAATGAGAATAATAATAATATTGAAAAGCAATTATTATGAGTATAGGCATTGCAGTGTTTGTCAATAAAACTGCCCAAAAAGTATTTTTATATAAAAACAACCATACCATTAGTGTGAGAGATTTTCTCTTATGCCTGGCTTTGAAAATATTTGATTAGCGGCTTCCATCTTCCTTCTGTGACCTTGCACCACATGCATTTATGTCTTTTTTTTTAAAACAGCTGCCCAAATCTTTGGGGATGTGTGTAAACCCCAAGTCCCCTTCAACACTGCCAGCTCCCCGCACTCAACTACTGTGCTGTACTGGAGCACCATCATGTTTTCGGCTCCGCTATAGCTGGAGAATCTCTTCTTGTGCTCCAGTGATGGGAGAAGCTTGGTCTACTGCAACCGCAAAAATGGAGGCAACAGTTGGATGCTGGGGCACCCACCCCTCCTAGATACTGAAATGGGGAGCAGCAATGTGCCCAGAGACTTGGTCCGTGCCTCAGGGAATGGGGTCCCAGAGACAGAAAAAGTATTTGCACTCAGGGACCCCAAGAAGTAGAGTAGGCCTCAGGCACACCAACGCCCAAGTAGGGGTATATAAAATAAAAATGCGCTGACACCTAGGACCTGGTTCACCCTGGGTGTAATTAAAAGGATATACCACAGAGCACTATGTGCATGTTTTCATGTTTGTTTGTTTCAAACATGCAATTCATTGAAATGGTATATCTCTGGCCCAGGTAGGCCGACCTTCTTAATCTTGGACTTGTTTTGACTCTTCTGGTCAAGCCTAGTCACCAGGAGCATTCAGGCCTTCTGGCCTCTAAAGGGATGCATTTTGTGAGAAGCTGGATGTTCTGGCTCCCAGCACCAGCCTTCTCCTCTGCCTGGATCCTAGTGTTCCTCGCCCGCTGGTTGGGGGTATCTTGCACAGCCACTGCACTCCCAACCATTCCCTAGGCTCCATAGCCTTCTGCTGTCTTGCAGGACACCTGTGGTACCCAGTGGAGTCTAGGGGCCAGATGTAGGTAATCTGATTTTACTGATTCTTAAATACCAAATTTTACCGATTCGGTATTCAAAAATCGGTAAATGAGATGTAGGTGAAAAATCGGTATTTTTTACCGAATCGGTAAAATTCGGTATCGGAAAATCGGAAATTACCGAATCGGCCTTTTGGCCCATAGGAATGCATTGGAAATACCGAATCGGTAAATACCGAATCGGTAAATACCGATTCGGTAAATACCGAATCGGACTGCAAGCAAAAGTGAAACTTAACACAACAGCCAATCAGGTGCAACCACCCTCCCCCTTCCTACCAGGAAGTGTCTACACAGGCAGCTGCAAGTAATTAGAAGGTTCTGGAGAGGCAGTTGGAGCAGAGAGACTGGGAGCAGCAGCAGACAGAGTTTGTGCACTTTTAAATTAAAACATGGCAAGCAGCAAGGACACAGAGCAGGCTGAAAGGAAAATAAAGCTCAAATTCAGCAGCATGGAGCTACAGGTCCTTGTTGAGGAGGTGGTTAAGGTTCACCACAGACTTTTTGGAAAGCAGTCCCTAACAGTTCCAGAATCTGCAAAAAGGAAGATTTGGCTGGAAATCCTGGAGAAAGTAAATGCAGTGGGAGTGACCACCAGAGTCACTGAAGATTTAAAAAAGAGGTTTAATGACCTAAGGAGCCTCACCAAAAAAAAATTGTCTGACCACCACAAACAGGCCTCGCAAACAGGTGGAGGAAAGAACACTGCACCCCCCCTCACCGACCTGGAGGAGATGGTAGCCCTGGAGCATGAAAGTGTCCATGGACTGGGAGAAGTGGACAGTTGGGCGAAAGCTACATCAAAAAAAGGTAAGAAGCATGCACAGCAATCCCCCCTCACACCCTCATCCATCCCTCACCCCTTGCAGCTAAGTTACCCCAGTCCCAGGGTTTCTGTGCCAAACTGTAGCAATGCATCATGGTACACGTAGTCAGTTAATGAAAGAGCATGTCACACAGCACTGTAACCACCAAGTTATTCAACTGAATGCATACATAATGAAGGGCAGGCAGCATGTACTAAGTGCAATTACATATGTTTAATAGTAGTGGCTGTGAGACATTTGCACCTAGCTGATATGTGCTCATATGTCCACAGGTCACACATCCAGAAGGCAGTCTGAGGAGGCAGAAGGCACGGCACCCGAGAGGGATGACAGTCATGAGCCAGGTCCCAGTGCATCACAGGACACAGGTGTTCCGAAAGGGCAGGTACCTTCCCAAGAACCTGACGTCAGTGAGGAAATGCCGGCCTCCCCAATACCAACACAGTCCCCACTATTGCTATCATCACCTGAAATGCCAGCATCCCTGGAGGTAGAAACACCTGCTGCACACCCTAGCAGGAGGCATGTTGTTTCCCCACTGCTGGAAATGGAGACAGGTGCAGATGAAATGGTGGGTGAAGACTCACACAACTTGGCTGGAGCTGCCATCTCTGTCACACTGTAGCCCAGCACAGAGCGTGTACCAAGTACCACTAGAAGGCGCACAGTACAAGGAAGGAGTGTAGGTGCACGTGGGGAGGGGTCCAGTGTCTTCCAAGGCCTGGAGGGATCCATGGTCAGGATTCAGAGGATGCAGGGCAAGGGCATCATGGCCTGTCAAAGACAAATGCGAAACATCAACATGCAGGACATTGGCAAGGGCATCAGGGAGCTGGTGGAAGTGAACAAGAGCATGGCAACAGGCATACAGGAACTGTGCACAAAACTGGACTCTGAAATTACTTCAAGGCGCAGGTGATGAAGCAAAGCTTCGCATATTTGCGGACTTGCTGAAGTCATGAACCTCGTTTATGTGTAATACGGTAACAAGTGTATGTTTTACTAACTTTTATATTAAGTTTGAATAAGGATTTAGAAGCTTGCACATGTGTTTTACTAAAATGATTTACTCGAGTCACTTAAAATGGCCGCCGCTTGTATTTAGTTACTGTGCATGCGTCAGCCACACTCACGTGTCCTGACGCGTCTGCAGAAGTGGAGGGAAATTTATGCGCATGCGTAATACATAGCTTGGCCCAGTGTGGTACTGCTCGTGCCACTGCTCTTGTTGGTGTTTCTATGTAGCTAACATTTAGACTGCATAAGCATATTTCTTGATGATAAGTTAGAAGTGCAAACCTTGTGATATGTTTTCATAATGACATTATTATGTATTAATTTGTTTTCGCTTACTTTTCATGTACCGCGGGGAATGGGGGTCTGGGAGAGAGGAGAGCCATCTTGGAGGTCCCTTCTGCGCCTGCGCAACTTTCTGAGGCACAGTGGACCTTGACTGATGGAACACAGCCAGTTGGCAGTGATGGGCAAGATGTTCCTGAGAAAGTCACCTCTGCCCTGCAAGAACAGCGAATGTGGCTCCTTATATGTTACATTGTAATATTGCGCTACTGTTTGCCGTGTAGTTTCTCATGGGAACCCCAATCTTACTAGGCGGTACCCAAGCATGCAAATATAGGCTTAGAATGTAGTGTTGTGATTGGTGTGTTACCCAAATCCTATCTTAGGACCAACCCAAATTGAGGGATTCTGACACTTTGCAACATTGGGGGGTGGTACACCGTCCCAAAAGAGTATATCTACCCTGGGTTCACCTAGGGAGTTTGTCCGACTTGTCTGGTTTAGCTGACCTGTCACTGACCCATCGCACTCAATAGGTGACTGAAGATACAGAGCGCTGCGGAGCACTCTGTCCGAAATTGACCATAGACTAAGGTTTTACTGAACCTTAAAGTGCTGGCGAAGCACTTTGCTGGGAGTTCGTTGACCCAATCGGGGTCTTGATCGATAGCTGCAGAGAGGGTGGAGCGCAGGCGTTGCTTCCAAACTGCGGGTGCGGTCCTGTCCTGAGCGGTCCTGTCCTGAGGGTTTGCTGTCCTGTCCTGAGGTCCTGTCCTGATTCCTATTCCGAGGGTATCCTGTCCTGTCCTGGGTGTCCATTCTGCACCTGCTGTCCTTTGAGGGGTATCCTTCCTTGAGGGTTTCCTGTCCTTAACTGACCCGTGGCCAGGGTTTGGTTTCCACACCAGTCTAGGTAAATATTGCTCTGAAAATTCTTAAACCTTGCACCTTCTGAATTTCTAACTTTTGCTTCAATAAAGTTACTCATTGCATATGTTATTTTTCCATGTCTTTCCGCAACTATTGAAAGTCATTTGCATTTTCCTCATAAACTTGTTCCTATGTCACCTCACCTGTTAGAAATTATATTTTGCATCGCAGTTTGTCATTTTCTGATATGGTCTAGAACCTCCTTACCTAGACTGTTTAAAGGTCCATTCACTTTAAGCTTAGCGTGTTACTCTTTATAGGCCCTCCTAAAGTTACACATGCATAGTCTGTCCATGCTTAAACATTACTGAATTGCATAGTATTTTTCCCGTTGCAATTTATATTAGTATTTCAATGATTACCTTGTCTCTATTTCTCTATAGTTATATCATTTACATCATCTTAGTTATTGAATGCCTCATTCTCGTGTATTTGATGAATGAAAACAACGAACTTTAGATAAACATTTTAAAACTTCCAGTTGTCCGTGGTCATTTTCAACAGTATTGAATGTCATTTGAAATTGCATTTGCTGCCTTTCCTTTTACAGCTAGGCCCCTGATCCATTGAAGTCATAGGTACTCGTGTCGGTGGATGGTAAGTCGGGTACACTGAGTAATAATAGTAGGGAACACACTTAATTGGTAGCAGCCCGTGAAGTCGCCCTGTCAATGAATAGTGTGAATTGAAAGTATATGGGCCCTGAAGCCGGAATCGGCGGAATCATTGGCTGGGTGACCTCGCGCGCTCTATCAGTTTTCTGGTAAGCAGAGGTATGGTTAGGGACTAGTTAAAGGATAGGCAGGATTAGTTAGACTAGTTGAGTCGGAAGCTGCTAGTACATTAATGCTGCTATAAGAGCGGCTGTTCTGAGAGAGCTGATCATTCTCTTGTGAATACGCTGCTGAAAATTCATGAATTGCTGTATTGTTATTATTCTTGTTCTTATATTGTTATATGTATTAATCCATGCGTTCGTAAACCGTATTGTTTCGTGTTGTCCGAACTCCGCGGGGAATTGAAAAGGGCAAGTGGTGAATAGAATCCATTGTCCTGAGGTCACAGGCTTAAAGGAAAGTTAGGTGCAGGTTAGGATAACCGGGAAGCACTAACTAGGGTTTTCTGAATACATGTGTGAATAAATGTTAGTAACGAGGTTCATTGGCAAAATTCCCATAGTGGCGTAACCTAGTAAGGGTCACATCGGAAAAGTAGCAGGTTCCTTGGAGCTAGGGTGAAAGCAGAGGGGTCCGCTGAGAAACCTTAAACTCGGAATATATCCCGGAAAGAAGTGGATGAGTTTAGGGGAATAACAGGTTCACCGATGCTAGAGTGAAGGGTAGGCGGAAGAGATCTGCCCGCAGCGCGTGAAAAGTAAATGGAAGTAGTTTACTTGCAGTAAATCAAATCTTTCTGTCTAGACACTTGGGCACTGTGGCGAATGTGTATTTGTTGTAAAATAACCAAGCACTGAGCACTTTAGAAAGAAAGAAAGTTTCCGTTACCTTGTGAAAGGAGGGAGTCAGCCGCGAAGCGTCTCTGACGTCACTCCGTGCCGCGCTGGGATTGGTAGAAACAGCGGGCGGGTAGCGGGACTGGAATTGTAAAGGAGGGGTGAAGCGCCGAGGAGCGTGAGGACAGTCTCACGAAGGGGCCGCGCACCCATTGGCCGAAATTATTTGAACGCGCGCACCTCATTGGCTGCACGAAATTGCAAGACGCGTTCTGGTTGGAGGTGATTTGTAAACAGAGTTAAGCGTAGAAATCGTATGTGGCACTCGTATAGTCCAGAGACTAGACCCGATCCAAGAAACCAAGGGTTTGAAAGGGATCAGTGGAAAGCCAATAGATACGATATCATGTACGGAGCTAAGAGAAAGATGTCCCTTGTAAGTAGGGTAAAGAATTATTTCAAAACGGACAAACCGATTAAGTCTAGAGAGGGCGTTACTATCCCGCCACCGAATACTTCCGCCTCATTCATGATGTTTGACCGAGGGTACAATACCTGTGTGTGGTTGGAGAATTGGGTGAAGTACACAAAAGATGACGGAGTATTGGCTTTTCCGTTAGACGGTACTTTCAATGGTAGAATTTTATTTAATTTGAGAACCCGCATGAATGAATTGCATCCCAGACCGAGACTAACGCAGTATGAGGCATTAGAGGAATGGGAGATTGAGGCTTTTGAAAGAGAGAAACCCCGATTGGACAAAGGTCTGACCAAGTGGTACCCCAGGCTGAAACAAGAGACCAGGGATAAGAGGATGAAACAGTGGAGGCAGAGCATGATTGTTGAGGGTCTGTTCCCCATGATGCCAGCAGGTAACCCTTCTGGGGGAGAGAAAAGGACAGAAAAGAGTAAGCATTGGGGAGCCCTTGGGGAGTCAGACGATGAATTGTTAGATGACATCTTTACGAGAAGCCCGCCCCCTTATAATGAGGGAACCCGACCTTCCAGTACAGGAGACAATCTCCAACGTCCATCTATTAAGGAGGAGGACAGATCCCTATGTAGGGGGGGAGGGGGCCAGGTATTGCCCTATTTTGAGAAGCCCGAGCCCCCGGAAGTACGAAATATATATCCCAGTATGCCCGTGAACCCGGAGGAAAAATATTCCCGTGAAAAGCTCTTTTACCCCAGACCTCTTTATGAAAACGAAGAGAAGCCATTAAGTTCAGGAGTGCCCTTTTTGCAGCCTCCATATGGGGAGGAGCGCAGGTCATTTGGGACAGGAACCTTGTTCCCAAAACCAAATTATGGTGGGGGACCAAGTGAAACGCATCCTACTGCCCCGAGTTTTACGCCTCAACTGACCCCACAGATGATACCTGACCGAACCTTAGGAAGAGTATTAGATGAAAGAGAGCAAGAGGCCATAGCTAGACAGAGGTCAGAAATAATTCAGAAAATCTCCCAGTTAAATACCAGTCCTGAAGCTTTGACTATTCCGGTAACAATCGGACCCGTGGTTCCATTGTACGGGAATAGTCAAGGAGGTCCGAACCCTCCAGTTATGAACCCGATAATGGCCCCGCCGAGGCAAGAGCCCCTATTGATAGACGATCAGTCCAGTGAGTGCGAGTCTGATGTTGTATTCTTGGACCTGCCAAACAAACAAGCAGGGAAGGGAGTGCAGAAGAGGCATAATCCTTTTGATACGAAAGAAATTAAACTAGAATCAGCAACTGGTACCAGGAGTGTGTCTCTGGTAACTCCAGAAGAAATTGAAATTTGGAGTCGTGACTTAGAAAAACAGGTTCCGCAAACGAAACCTTTAGACCTCTACAAACTGAGAGTAGAAATAGAAGAATTAATGGCAGGAAATGTGGGATTAGACAGATTGAATACCTATTCTGAAGAAGAGTTGCTGTTTATGTGTAAAAGTCTTACCCGGAGTACCAGAGTGCTTCACGAAAAACTGACAGACACCGCAGCTAGTATGGGGATAGATATATCCAGATCAAAGCCCTTGCAGAAACCATACCGAGCTGAGTTCTCCGACAAGGATTTAGAGAACTTGAATGTAACAGGGAGGAAGTTGCAGATTAAAGAGTTGCTTGCAGTTTTGCAAAAATGGGGAGACGTGGAAAGATGGAAAACGAGGTGGGCACATAAGAAAGAGGAGGCCCGATCGAGACAAGCTACCCCTGAGTTCCCTTTGAGAGAAGTAGACAAGCCCGAAACTTTATGCCCCATGCGCGAAGTACCCGGTGGGAGGTATGTGCACGTTCCATGGTCCAGACAGGATATTGTGTCCTTTACTAACGATTTTCCAAAACTGCGCGAGAAGCCAGTTGAATGGTACCGGCAAGTGGAAAGGTTCGTAAAGGTGCAGAAATGCCTGTGGAAAGACCTGGATGGGTTTTTCGACATTGTGGTCCCGGTCGATCTATGGACCGAGTGTAAAATAGCCATAGCCTGGCCTAGTGAGGAATACCCGAGAGATGAGAAAACAGGGGAACCATCGAAGGAAGTGATGAGAAAATATGAGCAAGTAATTCAGCATCTGAAACTAAAAGTGCCAGCAAAGGAAACTGATTGGACCAGGATAGATAGAACAACGCAGGAAAGAGAGGAGACAGTGCACTCCTATTATGAAAGGCTGTTACAGGTGTTTAAAACATACAGTGGTATAGATAACATCGAGATGAAGGATATGACGCACTTTATTTACAGGTTTGTAAACGGTTTAAGACCTGAAATTTGTCAGTGGATAAAAGATAATAAAATCTGTTGGCACTCCAAAAAGGTAGACGAGGTCCTGCGGTACGCAAAGTACTGCGAGGACGAGATGGCAGAAAAGAAAAAGGCTCTCAAGGAAAAGGTGATGTGGGCTCAGGTGAAGCTCGCAGAACAGCAGGAAAAGCAGTTGAGTAACATGGTTAAAAATGCTAAGAACGAAGGTCCTGGGGAAGGGGGAGGAGGCAAGCCCCGGCCCAAAATGAGCAGGGAAGAGGCTATGAAGAAATTTCCTTGCCATCAGTGCGGCGAAATTGGACACTGGCGTAACGAGTGTCCTTACTTGCCCGAAGATAACCCCAAAACTCCTGATTTAACTCCACAGACGCAGAAAGAGAGACCAAGAAAGACTCAACCACAGGTAAAAACAGTTCAGGTGCCCCGGGCACCAAAGCAAGTATACAGGGGAAAGCAGGCAGAGGGTGATGAGATAGAAGTTTGGGAAAGCGGTGAGAACAGAAATGCAGCAACTTCGCAGTATTTGCTGAACGATACCTTCCTTTGTGATGACCAGTACTGACGGGGCCTGAGAGGGGAGGACGAGGAGTGCGTACTTGGCGCCTCCTTGCCGGTAGACCAGTCCGGACCATACATTGAAGGAAAGGTTGACGGAAATGATGTCACCTTTCTGTTGGACACTGGAGCTACCCGTTCTACTGTGAGGACAGTGGACGTTCCAAACCTACCCCTCTCGGGAGAAGCAATCCAAGTAGTGGGTGTATCTAATCAATTGATTAGTACTCCTGTTACCAAGCCCATGGAGATCTCAATTGGAAACTTTAAGGAAATGCATAGATTTGTCGTTTGTGACACCAGTCTGGTAAACTTACTGGGACGTGATTTGCTGTGCAAAATGAACTGTACCATCTTTTGCACACCAAAGGGTGTTGAAATTCAGACCCCAGATGAAGACGGCATTTATAAATTAATGCTGGTCCGCCCTGACTCGGAAATTAAACGAATGACCATGCAGGATTTACCCCAAGAACTCCAAGAAGCAGTGAAGCCAGAGGTGTGGGACTTTACTGGGAAAGATGTAGGGTTAATGAAAAATGTGGACCCTATACAGATAGCAATAAAGGACAATGCAGTATACCCCAATACTAAGCCCTACAGAATGAATGCAGAAGTGAAAGCTGGTGTTGCTGTGGAAATACAGAAATTGCTGGAAGGAAACATCATACAGGAGGTAATGAGTAGCCCATGTAACTCTCCGATTATGGGCATCAAGAAGCCTAGTGGCAAGTACAGAGTAGTACAGGATCTACGAAAAGTCAACAAAATAGTAGTTCCCTGTTGCCCTATTGTCCCGAACCCAGCAGTGATTCTGTATCAGATTCCCTGGGATGCTGAATGGTTCACTGTGATAGACTTGTGTCATGCATTCTTTTCCATTCCTTTGCATCCAGATAGCAAATTTCTTTTCTCATTTGCCTTCGAAGGTCACGTGTATTGCTGGAACCGGGTCCCTCAAGGGTATACAGAGAGCCCCTCTATCTTTAATCAGATCTTGAAAAAATGTTTGGAAACTTTAGTCCTACCTGGGAACTCTGTCTTAGTGCAATATATAGACGACCTCTTGGTGGCGTCTAAAAGTCATAAGGATTGTGTGATTGACACCATTGCCCTACTGAATCACCTGTGTGAAAAGGGACATAAAGTGTCCCCTGACAAGTTACAGTTTTGTGCAAAATCAGTGAAATATCTAGGGCACCAGATAGAAAAAGGTGTCAGAAAAGTGACATCGGAAAGAGTAAGGATAATTCAAAAGATGCAGTTACCACGTACTCAAAAGGAGATCAGAATGTTCCTGGGTGTGATAGGATATTGCAGGCAGTGGATTCTGGGATTTGCAGTCCTAGCTAGGCCCTTGATAAAAATGACCAAAAGAGGAACACCAGCGATTGTAGAATGGGATGATGAAAGCTTAACAGCCTTCACCAAACTGCGAGATTGTCTGTGTACAGCCCCTGCATTGGGAATGCCAGACTATTCCAAAGAGTTTGCCCTGTTCTGTGACACTCGTGATAATTGCGCGTTGTCTGTCCTAACTCAAGAACATGGCACAACTCGAAGGCCAGTGGCATATTTCTCTGCCACCCTGGATCCAGTGGCTGCTGGATTACCAGGTTGTCTGAAGGCAGTAGCTGCTACCTGCGCAAGTTTAGAGCAGAGTGAGTCCATTGTCATGGGACATCCGGTAACTGTGTATGTCCCACATGGAGTGGTAATTTTACTGACCCGAACGAAGACTCAGTACCTCACCCCTAGTCGGCTGACTAAATACGAGAGGATTCTAGTGGGTGCTGCAAATGTAAACATTGTTAGGTGCAGTATTCTGAACCCAGCCACCTTACTCCCTGACCCAAAGGACATGGAAGGGGGGGTGGATGATGAACATGATTGTATTGATCTTACGGATTTCAACACCAAGCCACGGCCAGACATAAAAGAAGTGCCATTGCCTGAGCATGACAAAGAATTATTTGTAGATGGTTCCTGTTTAAGGCATGAACAAGGAGGCCTAAGTGCTGCCTATGCGGTAGTCTCCTTAGAGAAAATTGAAGAAGCAGGTTATTTATATCACATAAAGTCTGCACAAGTAGCTGAATTGATTGCTATGATAAAAGCTTGCCAAATTGGGAAAAACCTACGCATAACAGTGTATACTGACAGTCAGTACTGTTATGGGGTTGTGCATGACTTTGGCCAATTATGGCTACAGAGGGAGTTCCTGACTTCATCAGGTACCCCTATTCGAAATGGAAAGGTGGTCCAAGACCTTTTAGAGGCAATCCAGTTACCAAAGGAACTGGCAGTGGTAAAATGTGTTGCTCATAAGAAGAGCATGGACAAAGTATCACTGGGAAACGATTATGCTGATCGAGTGGCCCAATGGTGCGCCAGAGATCGGTATATCGTAAATCCAAAACGAGGGGGGCCAGGAACCAGCTGCCAACTTCAAGTGTTTGAAGAAGTGCCCACATGAGATGAAGTGAAAGAGTGGCAGCAGGCGGCACCTTGGCAAGAAAGAGAGAAGTGGAAGGACGATGGGTGTCGACCAAGGCGTGTGGATGGTGTCATCTTAGGTCCAACTGGTATGCCTGTGTTACCTAGACACTTACTTAGCACAATGGCGAGGTTGATACATGAAGGGTCACACATTGGTAGGGATGCCATGATTCTAGTGTTCCAACAGACTTGGTACAGTAAAAAGTTCAGGAAAGTAGCAGAATCCCTCTGCCAGAGGTGCCTGTCATGTCAAAAGATGAACCCAGGGAAGAAAACTTTGGTGGAACTGGGAAAAATTGGGAGGTCCGGGGGTCCCTTTGTAAGAATACAGGTTGATTTCATCACCATGCCCCGTTGTGAAGGGAAGCGATATGTCCTTGTCATGGTCTGTTTATTTTCCAAGTGGGTGGAAGCTTTCCCTACTCCCCAAAATGACGCAAAGACAGTAGCTAAGTGTTTACTAAAAGAACTGATACCTAGGTTCGGGGTGCCAGTCACTATTGAATCAGATCAAGGCTCACATTTTCAGAATGCAGTGATCGACGAACTCTGTAAGGCCTTTGGAATTGCCCAAAAGCTTCACTGTGCCTACCGTCCAGAGGCTTCTGGAGTAGTGGAACAAATAAATGGAACTATCAAAAACAGACTAGCAAAACTGTGTGATGCATCTAAATTGACCTGGGTGAAGGCCCTGCCCCTGGTCCTGATGGGACTAAGAAGTGTTCCTGATCGCAAAACAGGCCTAAGTCCCCATGAAATCATTATGGGAAGAGTGATGAGACAAGCATGGGTGCCAGGAAGCAAACTGTTGAGTATTACTGATGATTTGGTGCTTGAATACTGCAAGAGATTGGGTGACCAAGTGCGTTCTATCTCTCGCCAGATCGGAGAAGACGCCATCCTCAATCCAACGACTCCTCTCCACAAACTGGTCCCAGGGGACTGGGTGAAGATAAAGAAGCACACTCGGAAGACTTGCCTGGAGCCAAGGTGGGGAGAAAAACGTCAGGTGATCTTGGTAACTACCACAGCAGTAAAGTGTGCAGGAGTTCCACGCTGGGTACACGCCAGCCACACCCAGAAGGTATTACCAGACGAGGAGCCTGAAGCAGAAGGGCGTCCAGCAGAGGACTCTGCAGGAGCCAGACCGGAAGTAGCTAACGTCGTACAGCCCAGTACCAGTCGAGCTGTAGAATCAGCAGATGTTGGCCCAAGAATAGTTGATGACGAACTACCAAGAGTCCAGCCTGCTGAAGGGGTCCAAGAAGCTGAGCCAGGAGTAGCTGAAGACGAGCTGCCAAGCATATGGCCAGAAGAGTGGATTCCATTAATTGATCTCACTGAAGATCCAACTCGAACAAGGGAGCGACTACAGGAAGGTAGAGAGTGGACTAGTGAGGAAAAGCAAGGCACAGGCGAAGAACCTCAGAATCTTGAGATTCACATCAAAACTGAGGAAGGAGAAGGTCAGACAGGGACAGAGCACGTGATTGATACAGAACAAGTGAATAAGACTGAACAAGTGCCCGATACTGAACAAGTGCAGGATACAGAGCAAGTGTTTGATACTCCTCCACTGACTCCTGATATCGGGAAGGGACAGACTAGATATAGTGTAATAGTTCGAGCAGAAGAAAATCAAGAGATCGAAGTGCTTGAACAGGATCAGATAGAATTAGAAGAACGTGTTCAGGAAACAGAAACAGAGACATTTGAAAAACAAAAACAAGATTCACCTGAACAAGGCCAGATTAGTAACCAGGCAGAAGAAACAGATACGAGACCTGGAATTAGTCAGATAGAAGAAGAAGAAACTGAAACAGAATTGCCAACAGTTAATGAGAACAAAAGGGCAAGAGAAGGAAACGAAGTCCAAGTCCCAACTAAAAGACTTAAGAAAAGAAAGCATCTTGAGCCTAGATTCGTAAAGAAGTTAAGACTAAGGATAAAGACAGTAGAGGAAAAACGTGCAGAAGAAAGGAGAAGTGCACGCATAGCTAGACAACAAGAGGATACTTCCAACAGAAGGAGTGATCGAATAAAAAGACAAAACAAAAAGTACAAGTCTCCTGAATGGACACTTGTGTTGGAAGAACTTGAAGATCTTGATATAACTGACGTAAGCGACGGAGAGCCCGTCCCTGAGTACTCTGCTGAAGAAGAAGACGAACCACCGTGAATTTGCACAAAGTAAGCTAGTTGTGTAAAGACACAAAGAGGGGTCGAGAAACTTCTTCTGAGCCGAAATGTCTGATTCAACTGTGAATGGTAGACCTAGTTGCAGTCGTTTCAAGACGTGCTGCAAGGTGTGTATATGTAGTATAGTAGTACTGATAGTCATCTGGATAGGACTAACAATTTTCATTCCCTTTGCTGTGAGTAAAGATACTAACATTGTCCCTACTGAAATTGTAAATACTGACGGTGAGGAGCTGACAACACAGAGTGTAGCAAGACATGAGAGAGCACTGAGACAAACAAGGCAAGACTTAGAAGCATCAGATGAGGGAGGACTACATTATCATGGAGTTAAGAACAAAACACACTTAAATGTTTTCGCAAACTTGTTAATACACTATGTAGAGACTATGGAAATTGAAGATTGCTATGTCTGCATGAAGCTACCTACTTCTGTAGCTGAAGGCGTGACATACCATCACTTGCCGTTGACATATGGAATATCCTGTAGCATTTTGGCTAGTTTGTTTTACAAAAGAGGACCGTTACAGTACTATTACTCTAACAATGACGTGATCTTTTCTGAACTTCCTATACGTGGGAACTTGAATCCTGTACATACCAAAAGTGACACAATAAGATATATGGGAGACTACTTTCTGACTATAGGTAACATTGACATAGCAGACGCACACAGAGATAACTTGACTTGTTCTTTGCGTGAGCAGGAAAAGATGTTCCTGAACATGGCAGAGAAAAGGAGAATTAAAATTCAAAAGAAGGCTAATGACGAAAGTCAGAAAAGGCCAAGATGGGCAGAGAACATGGAAAGCACCTCATCTGGTGGGGCGGGTCCTGCTCTGTTGCTGGATTTTGAAAAGAAAGGCAAGCTATGTCTTCACCGCGAGAAGACTAGCTATTATAATAACATTTTCATTGGTTCCAGTGAATGCGAACATAATTACAAGGTAATTGGAGGTTGGGGTTTCAAAAATGGGTCAGAGCCTGTGTTTCCTGGAATTTATTATATTTGTGGGGACAAGGCTTATTTCAAATTGCCGGATCACTGGTATGGAAGCTGCTACTTTGGCATTGTCTTCCCGAAAATATACCATGTGAATGGAAATGCTGGAAGCAATGAGAATACTAATGGCTTAGTGCGTAGTAAAAGAGAAAGTATAGGTGAAATTATGGGTAGTATTTTCAGTGCACTGATACCTGGAGTGGGAGTGGTTCTGAACACCCACAGAATTTGTAAATTGTCCACTATAGTGGATGTATTGTCTACTGAGACAGCTCATGGATTTCTGCTGGTCAACACCGAAATGGTTGCGATCAGATCAATGGTTTTGCAGAATCGACTTGCTCTTGATACCTTATTGGCGAAAGAGGGCGGAGTCTGCCGGATGTTGAAGGCGCAACATTGTTGCACTTATATTCCGGATAAAAGTGTACAGATCAAAAGATATGTGAAAAATATTACTAATTTGACAAAGGAACTCAAACCACTCGAGGTTGATAGTGCCTGGAAGAGACTGGTAGATGGTCTCTCAAACGTAGGTCATTGGCTTGCTAGCGTAGGTAAAAGCTTATTGTTCAAGATACTGATGCCAATTGGAATTATAGGTCTTATCATATTATTCATTTTTATTTGTTGTAAATACCGCAAGCGTACCCAAAAGCACGAGGTAAATGCAAGAGGGGTGAAACGAAGTGTGGATGAGATCGAATTAGAGGAAGTGAATGATCAGATATACAAAAAGGTGAAGACTTCTCACCCTACCAGAACTGAAAGAGAGAAGTTAGAGCGATTGCTGGAAGAGATAGAGCTGTATAAAGTGTGAGAGAAAGTTGGCATCTGGTTCCATTTTTTATGATGATAGTAAATATCATCAAAGAGGGGATTGATGAAGCAAAGCTTCGCATATTTGCGGACTTGCTGAAGTCATGAACCTCGTTTATGTGTAATACGGTAACAAGTGTATGTTTTACTAACTTTTATATTAAGTTTGAATAAGGATTTAGAAGCTTGCACATGTGTTTTACTAAAATGATTTACTCGAGTCACTTAAAATGGCCGCCGCTTGTATTTAGTTACTGCGCATGCGTCAGCCACACTCACGTGTCCTGACGCGTCTGCAGAAGTGGAGGGAAATTTATGCGCATGCGTAATACATAGCTTGGCCCAGTGTGGTACTGCTCGTGCCACTGCTCTTGTTGGTGTTTCTATGTAGCTAACATTTAGACTGCATAAGCATATTTCTTGATGATAAGTTAGAAGTGCAAACCTTGTGATATGTTTTCATAATGACATTATTATGTATTAATTTGTTTTCGCTTACTTTTCATGTACCGCGGGGAATGGGGGTCTGGGAGAGAGGAGAGCCATCTTGGAGGTCCCTTCTGCGCCTGCGCAACTTTCTGAGGCACAGTGGACCTTGACTGATGGAACACAGCCAGTTGGCAGTGATGGGCAAGATGTTCCTGAGAAAGTCACCTCTGCCCTGCAAGAACAGCGAATGTGGCTCCTTATATGTTACATTGTAATATTGCGCTACTGTTTGCCGTGTAGTTTCTCATGGGAACCCCAATCTTACTAGGCGGTACCCAAGCATGCAAATATAGGCTTAGAATGTAGTGTTGTGATTGGTGTGTTACCCAAATCCTATCTTAGGACCAATCCAAATTGAGGGATTCTGACACTTTGCAACATTGGGGGGTGGTACACCGTCCCAAAAGAGTATATCTACCCTGGGTTCACCTAGGGAGTTTGTCCGACTTGTCTGGTTTAGCTGACCTGTCACTGACCCATCGCACTCAATAGGTGACTGAAGATACAGAGCGCTGCGGAGCACTCTGTCCGAAATTGACCATAGACTAAGGTTTTACTGAACCTTAAAGTGCTGGCGAAGCACTTTGCTGGGAGTTCGTTGACCCAATCGGGGTCTTGATCGATAGCTGCAGAGAGGGTGGAGCGCAGGCGTTGCTTCCAAACTGCGGGTGCGGTCCTGTCCTGAGCGGTCCTGTCCTGAGGGTTTGCTGTCCTGTCCTGAGGTCCTGTCCTGATTCCTATTCCGAGGGTATCCTGTCCTGTCCTGGGTGTCCATTCTGCACCTGCTGTCCTTTGAGGGGTATCCTTCCTTGAGGGTTTCCTGTCCTTAACTGACCCGTGGCCAGGGTTTGGTTTCCACACCAGTCTAGGTAAATATTGCTCTGAAAATTCTTAAACCTTGCACCTTCTGAATTTCTAACTTTTGCTTCAATAAAGTTACTCATTGCATATGTTATTTTTCCATGTCTTTCCGCAACTATTGAAAGTCATTTGCATTTTCCTCATAAACTTGTTCCTATGTCACCTCACCTGTTAGAAATTATATTTTGCATCGCAGTTTGTCATTTTCTGATATGGTCTAGAACCTCCTTACCTAGACTGTTTAAAGGTCCATTCACTTTAAGCTTAGCGTGTTACTCTTTATAGGCCCTCCTATAGTTACACATGCATAGTCTGTCCATGCTTAAACATTACTGAATTGCATAGTATTTTTCCCGTTGCAATTTATATTAGTATTTCAATGATTACCTTGTCTCTATTTCTCTATAGTTATATCATTTACATCATCTTAGTTATTGAATGCCTCATTCTCGTGTATTTGATGAATGAAAACAACGAACTTTAGATAAACATTTTAAAACTTCCAGTTGTCCGTGGTCATTTTCAACAGTATCGAATGTCATTTGAAATTGCATTTGCTGCCTTTCCTTTTACAGCTAGGCCCCTGATCCATTGAAGTCATAGGTACTCGTGTCGGTGGATGGTAAGTCGGGTACACTGAGTAATAATAGTAGGGAACACACACAATTGGTAGCAGCCCGTGAAGTCGCCCTGTCAATGAATAGTGTGAATTGAAAGTATATGGGCCCTGAAGCCGGAAACGGCGGAATCATTGGCTGGGTGACCTCGCGCGCTCTA
The DNA here is from genome assembly GCF_964261635.1 of Lissotriton helveticus. NCBI lineage: Eukaryota > Metazoa > Chordata > Amphibia > Caudata > Salamandridae > Lissotriton > Lissotriton helveticus. The sequence continues at coordinate 1,700,947,382 of NC_136057.1, forward strand.
TCACAGGGACATATCATGAATGGGAGGAGCGAGGTTTCACTCCTGAGCCAGGTGCACAGCTTAAATTGGGGTTATCCCATTTTTGTGTCCACAACTATCCAATGTTTACCGTGAATTAATCTTCGTACTCCAACTTTTTTGGTTTTATGTCGTTTATTATCTTCATTTCAATCACACGTGAAAAGCTTATACGTTAAACAGCTTCTAATGATCCAGATATGCTTATCGAGCCTTTTTCTGGTCACGCCAAAACATATAAAGACATCCTCAGTAGCAAATCATGTTATACCCAATGCATTTCGGGCTATTCATTGGCCCTTCGTCAGGGGTTCACTACAATAAAAGAATATTGAAATTAGATTATGGCTTCATCCCCTGTGGTTAACAGCAAATATGTTAAAAAAAACAGTCTTATTGCCCAGAATGTTAACAACGTTTTCCCTCTACAACGGAGCGTAATGCTACCGCTACAATGTCTGAAAAACCATCATTCATCCGCTACAAGTTTTAAACCTCCCCACAAATGTAACATCGCAATTCTGTACTTATACATTTCCTCGTTGGTAATGCCCGTTTTATTCATACCTTCATTGCTTCTTGCCAAGCCTCTCTCCCTTTCACAGCGGTTCCCCTCGTGAAACAGTACTGCTCTACACATCGTAACTCCCCTTGGTTTAAATCATGTGACATCACCCTTGTTCTGGGATTAACCTATCACCACCTGTTGTTAATCCTACATCACAGTGTAGTCCCTTGGCAAGTTGCACCCACAGAACGTAAGAAACGGCAAAACAAATCCAACGGAAATGAGCACACACGTGATTTGCACATTCTTGAATATGAAGGAACTTTGAGATCTAAGAGTCGGTTTCATCTAGTTGACGGACAGAAGAATGTTATGCACTGAATGAAACGTTTTACAAACTTTTACAGTCTAATCTCAATTGAACATCTTTGTTACAGCGTGATAGAGATAATAACATAAGGGAGGGCGGGGAATAGCATCTAAATGTTGGGGAACCTTTGAGTGTGGTTTAATATGAGAAATCTCCGTGTTTTGGCTACGTAAGAAGAGGTGCATTATTGGCCATGAAGTTTACAAGGGACTACACTGTGATGTAGGATTAACAACAGGTGGTGATAAGTTAATCCCAGAACAAGGGTGATGTCACATGATTTAAACCAAGGGGAGTTACGATGTGTAGAGCAGTACTGTTTCACGAGGGGAACCGCTGTGAAAGGGAGAGAGGCTTGGCAAGAAGCAATGAAGGTATGAATAAAACGGGCATTACCAACGAGGAAATGTATAAGTACAGAATTGCGATGTTACATTTGTGGGGAGGTTTAAAACTTGTAGCGGATGAATGATGGTTTTTCAGACATTGTAGCGGTAGCATTACGCTCCGTTGTAGAGGGAAAACGTTGTTAACATTCTGGGCAATAAGACTGGTTTTTTTAACATATTTGCTGTTAACCACAGGGGATGAAGCCATAATCTAATTTCAATATTCTTTTATTGTAGTGAACCCGTGACGAAGGGCCAATGAATAGCCCGAAATGCATTGGGTATAACATGATTTGCTACTGAGGATGTCTTTATATGTTTTGGCGTGACCAGAAAAAGGCTCGATAAGCATATCTGGATCATTAGAAGCTGTTTAACGTATAAGCTTTTCACGTGTGATTGAAATGAAGATAATAAACGACATAAAACCAAAAAAGTTGGAGTACGAAGATTAATTCACGGTAAACATTGGATAGTTGTGGACACAAAAATGGGATAACCCCAATTTAAGCTGTGCACCTGGCTCAGGAGTGAAACCTCGCTCCTCCCATTCATGATATTTAACTCAGCGTGATACCAGGGTAGATCACGCATTCGGGGAGCACGCAAAAAAGAGCAAGCAAAACGAATTGGTAAAACAAAGGAACAAATTGAAGAATAAGGAGTGCACTGCAATCTTTGTGACGTATATAATACTTATCTGCCCTACCGGCAAGTTGCACCCACAGAACGTAAGAAACGGCAAAACAAATCCAACGGAAATGAACACACACGTGATTTGCACATTCTTGAATATGAAGGAACTTTGAGATCTAAGAGTGGGTTTCATCTAGTTGACGGACAGAAGAATGTTATGCACTGAATGAAACGTTTTACAAACTTTTACAGTCTAATCTCAATTGAACATCTTTGTTACAGCGTGATAGAGATAATAACATAAGGGAGGGCGGGGAATAGCATCTAAATGTTGGGGAACCTTTGAGTGTGGTTTAATATGAGAAATCTCCGTGTTTTGGCTACGTAAGAAGAGGTGCATTATTGGCCATGAAGTTTACAAGGGACTACACTGTGATGTAGGATTAACAACAGGTGGTGATAGGTTAATCCCAGAACAAGGGTGATGTCACATGATTTAAACCAAGGGGAGTTACGATGTGTAGAGCAGTACTGTTTCACGAGGGGAACCGCTGTGAAAGGGAGAGAGGCTTGGCAAGAAGCAATGAAGGTATGAATAAAACGGGCATTACCAACGAGGAAATGTATAAGTACAGAATTGCGATGTTACATTTGTGGGGAGGTTTAAAACTTGTAGCGGATGAATGATGGTTTTTCAGACATTGTAGCGGTAGCATTACGCTCCGTTGTAGAGGGAAAACGTTGTTAACATTCTGGGCAATAAGACTGTTTTTTTTAACATATTTGCTGTTAACCACAGGGGATGAAGCCATAATCTAATTTCAATATTCTTTTATTGTAGTGAACCCCTGACGAAGGGCCAATGAATAGCCCGAAATGCATTGGGTATAACATGATTTGCTACTGAGGATGTCTTTATATGTTTTGGCGTGACCAGAAAAAGGCTCGATAAGCATATCTGGATCATTAGAAGCTGTTTAACGTATAAGCTTTTCACGTGTGATTGAAATGAAGATAATAAACGACATAAAACCAAAAAAGTTGGAGTACGAAGATTAATTCACGGTAAACATTGGATAGTTGTGGACACAAAAATGGGATAACCCCAATTTAAGCTGTGCACCTGGCTCAGGAGTGAAACCTCGCTCCTCCCATTCATGATATTTAACTCAGCGTGATACCAGGGTAGATCACGCATTCGGGGAGCACGCAAAAAAGAGCAAGCAAAACGAATTGGTAAAACGAAGGAACAAATTGAAGAATAAGGAGTGCACTGCAATCTTTGTGACGTATATAATACTTATCTGCCCTACCGGCAAGTTGCACCCACAGAACGTAAGAAACGGCAAAACAAATCCAACGGAAATGAACACACACGTGATTTGCACATTCTTGAATATGAAGGAACTTTGAGATCTAAGAGTCGGTTTCATCTAGTTGACGGACAGAAGAATGTTATGCACTGAATGAAACGTTTTACAAACTTTTACAGTCTAATCTCAATTGAACATCTTTGTTACAGCGTGATAGAGATAATAACATAAGGGAGGGCGGGGAATAGCATCTAAATGTTGGGGAACCTTTGAGTGTGGTTTAATATGAGAAATCTCCGTGTTTTGGCTACGTAAGAAGAGGTGCATTATTGGCCATGAAGTTTACAAGGGACTACACTGTGATGTAGGATTAACAACAGGTGGTGATAGGTTAATCCCAGAACAAGGGTGATGTCACATGATTTAAACCAAGGGGAGTTACGATGTGTAGAGCAGTACTGTTTCACGAGGGGAACCGCTGTGAAAGGGAGAGAGGCTTGGCAAGAAGCAATGAAGGTATGAATAAAACGGGCATTACCAACGAGGAAATGTATAAGTACAGAATTGCGATGTTACATTTGTGGGGAGGTTTAAAACTTGTAGCGGATGAATGATGGTTTTTCAGACATTGTAGCGGTAGCATTACGCTCCGTTGTAGAGGGAAAACGTTGTTAACATTCTGGGCAATAAGACTGTTTTTTTTAACATATTTGCTGTTAACCACAGGGGATGAAGCCATAATCTAATTTCAATATTCTTTTATTGTAGTGAACCCCTGACGAAGGGCCAATGAATAGCCCGAAATGCATTGGGTATAACATGATTTGCTACTGAGGATGTCTTTATATGTTTTGGCGTGACCAGAAAAAGGCTCGATAAGCATATCTGGATCATTAGAAGCTGTTTAACGTATAAGCTTTTCACGTGTGATTGAAATGAAGATAATAAACGACATAAAACCAAAAAAGTTGGAGTACGAAGATTAATTCACGGTAAACATTGGATAGTTGTGGACACAAAAATGGGATAACCCCAATTTAAGCTGTGCACCTGGCTCAGGAGTGAAACCTCGCTCCTCCCATTCATGATATTTAACTCAGCGTGATACCAGGGTAGATCACGCATTCGGGGAGCACGCAAAAAAGAGCAAGCAAAACGAATTGGTAAAACGAAGGAACAAATTGAAGAATAAGGAGTGCACTGCAATCTTTGTGACGTATATAATACTTATCTGCCCTACCGGCAAGTTGCACCCACAGAACGTAAGAAACGGCAAAACAAATCCAACGGAAATGAACACACACGTGATTTGCACATTCTTGAATATGAAGGAACTTTGAGATCTAAGAGTCGGTTTCATCTAGTTGACGGACAGAAGAATGTTATGCACTGAATGAAACGTTTTACAAACTTTTACAGTCTAATCTCAATTGAACATCTTTGTTACAGCGTGATTGAGATAATAACATAAGGGAGGGCGGGGAATAGCATCTAAATGTTGGGGAACCTTTGAGTGTGGTTTAATATGAGAAATCTCCGTGTTTTGGCTACGTAAGAAGAGGTGCATTATTGGCCATGAAGTTTACAAGGGACTACACTGTGATGTAGGATTAACAACAGGTGGTGATAGGTTAATCCCAGAACAAGGGTGATGTCACATGATTTAAACCAAGGGGAGTTACGATGTGTAGAGCAGTACTGTTTCACGAGGGGAACCGCTGTGAAAGGGAGAGAGGCTTGGCAAGAAGCAATGAAGGTATGAATAAAACGGGCATTACCAACGAGGAAATGTATAAGTACAGAATTGCGATGTTACATTTGTGGGGAGGTTTAAAACTTGTAGCGGATGAATGATGGTTTTTCAGACATTGTAGCGGTAGCATTACGCTCCGTTGTAGAGGGAAAACGTTGTTAACATTCTGGGCAATAAGACTGTTTTTTTTAACATATTTGCTGTTAACCACAGGGGATGAAGCCATAATCTAATTTCAATATTCTTTTATTGTAGTGAACCCCTGACGAAGGGCCAATAAATAGCCCGAAATGCATTGGGTATAACATGATTTGCTACTGAGGATGTCTTTATATGTTTTGGCGTGACCAGAAAAAGGCTCGATAAGCATATCTGGATAATTAGAAGCTGTTTAACGTATAAGCTTTTCACGTGTGATTGAAATGAAGATAATAAACGACATAAAACCAAAAAAGTTGGAGTACGAAGATTAATTCACGGTAAACATTGGATAGTTGTGGACACAAAAATGGGATAACCCCAATTTAAGCTGTGCACCTGGCTCAGGAGTGAAACCTCGCTCCTCCCATTCATGATATTTAACTCAGCGTGATACCAGGGTAGATCACGCATTCGGGGAGCGCGCAAAAAAGAGCAAGCAAAACGAATTGGTAAAACGAAGGAACAAATTGAAGAATAAGGAGTGCACTGCAATCTTTGTGACGTCTATCACAGGGACAAGCAGCGTGCAGAGAGAACTGAGAAATCCATACACCGCCTGGCAACAGCCACATCCCTGCTATGCAGAAGTAACATGAATAGTCAGGAAGTCCTGACTAATAACAGCAATCAGCTCACAAGGGGCATAGCCGGAATGACCGGTGCGCTGGAGGCTCTACTCAATGCCCAGAGTGCACAAACTGCTGCCATTGACGTGCCGGACACTGAAGGTAGCACCAGTAGGAGCAGCACGGCAAGCCACCATGTCGTAGAGACAAGGAGGAGCAGCAGGCGACAGGGTGAGGCTACAGGCCAAACGCCCAGTGAACAGGTTGAGCCACAAACACCTGCTAGTGCAAAGCGTGGCCGTAAATGAACAGTTGATGATATGGCCTACTGCCATTGGACATTCTAATCTTGGATCAAGTTTTAGTTGCACATTTGTGCCATTTAAACCTGCCTAGTGATAATATACAACTATGGTGGGTGGATTCAACATCTGTGTGTGTGTTTGCTCACTGTGAGCATTGCTGTGAAATGCTTACTGTTGCACTTTTGTTCTTTAACATACCTGGAAATATACTAAATTAAACATAAGCTTGTGCTTTCAATATAGGTTTCAGTGTCATCACTCAGTCAGAAACAGTTGCGTGTTATTTCCTCACGTCTGTATCTGCCATCACTTGGTGTTGACACTCCAGCAGGTTGTGTTTCAGGCACAGCAATGTCGTCGTCATGATCCTCATAGTCTGACAAATCCACCTCAGTACCCCTCTTTACAGCGAGATTGTGCAACATAGCACAGGCAGCGATGATCTTACAGCAGATGATGGGGGTATACTGCCTTGCACCTCCGCTCTTGTGCAAGCATCTAAACCTGCTTTTCCAGATGCCGAATGTTCTCTCAACAACATTGCGTGTGCTCTTGTGTGCGCGGTTATATCTCCTTTGGCTGGCTGTTGAGGGGTTGAGGTAGGAAAGAAAATGGGTATGATTTAATCACATGCATACTTGTACAGCTTACTGCAATAGGTCTTATAGGGGTCGCACAACTGTGTCTTACCTAGGAGGTATCCTTCACCAAATTCACCTGCAGTCAGACGTGCATAGATGCCACTGTTCTGAAATAAATAGGAGTCATGGGTACTCCCAGGGAATTTGCCACAAGGTCAGTAATGGCGAACTTTGCATTGCAGATCACCTGCACATTGATGGTGTGGGTGGACTTCCTATTCCTGTAGATGTATTCTGTGGCAGCAGGGGGACAAATGGGAATGTGCGTGCCATCAATGCAGCCAATGATATTGGGGAAACGTGCCATCTGGTAGAAGTCTGATTTTGTTTGGACCAGTTCAGCATGGGTGGCAGGAAAAGAAATGTAATGCTCCATCCTATGCTACATGGCGTCAAAGAATTTGTGAAAAAACCTTGACAAGCTGCTCTGGGTCACCCCACCTACCGCAGCAACCACACTCTGGTAGCTCCCAGAGGCAAGCAGGTGTAGGCTGCACAGCACCTGCACATGGGGAGGAATAGCGTGTGCCCTTGGGGTAGTGTGTTCCAACAGTGGGTGGAGGTCCCTGATGAGGTCAGTGATGGTGTCTGGGGCCAACCTGTACCTCTGGAGTATCTCTGCCTCTGTGAGCATGAACAGGGTTATCCTCTGCCTGTAGACCTGCTCCTCTCTCTGCCATTCCCTCTCCCCTTCCTCCTGTAGCCTTAGCCGTCTTGCAATCACATAAAATGCCGCCATTGTGCAAGAAGAATTGCATTTTTGGTCCATTTTTATAGGTTGCACCTGTTTACCACCTGATTCCAATCCATGGTAAATACCGACTCTTAAATACCAAATTTCAAGCAAATTCGGTATTTCAGAGCTTCCCTACATCTCAATATCCATTTTTACCACTTCTTATTTACCGATTCGGTAATTTACCGATTCGGTAAATATTACCGATTCGGTAAATTTACCGATTAGCAAACCTTTGCAATTCGGTAAATTTACCGATTCTGTAATATTTCCGATTCGGTATTTTACCGATTCGGTAACTTTACCGATTCGGTAAATTTACCGATTCGGATGATTTTCTATCTCCTACATGCTGAATGCTAAATACCGGTCGGTAACGGCCGAAAATACCGATTTTCGGCAGTTACCGACCGGTAACGGCCTTCCTACATCTGGCCCTAGGTCTTTTCTCCCAACTGGTCCTCAAAAGGGCATAACGAGGTCAACACCACTGGCCCTGAAGAGACACATCCTAATCCCGGGGCTCAGCTGGAGTCTAAGTCCTTAGTCCATATTTTAAGGGTATCAGGTGACTTACCTTTCTAGCTGGACATCCTGTCTTCTCCCAGGTCCACGATCTTCTCAACTGTCTCTCCCTTGTGCAGGGGTTTTTAAGTGATGGTGGAAAGTTGTAGGTGCCAGGCACATCAGGCCAATCCTATGATGTCACATCATTCCTCTTCCCTGTCCCAATCCTCCTGCACAGCATACTGGGACAATCTAAAATGGCGACTTAAGGTTTTCTCTGGGAAGAGCTCCTCTGAGAGCTCCATCCTTAGCTGACAACACTGCCTGATCCCTTCTTACCAAAGCTTCAACAGTTAACCCTTCCTGTGCTGGCTCCAAAGGTCTGGTCCTCTTCCTTTATTCTAGTGGGTTTGAGCTCTCCCATCCCAGGTATTGACTGACAAACTAATTATCATATGCAGATTTCCTACCCACCCCTTCCTTTCCCAGGAATTGAGTCTATTACTGATAATTGTTTGTTTTGTGTGTGTGTGGGGGACATTTGTTCCCTCTGCTGATGAGCAGAGCAGTTAACATGCCCTAGGAGGGAGGGGACAACGCTCTGGAATCTGACTATGAGATCAGCCAGCGAAACTCCCTAAATCCAATATAGTGTGGATGTTATTATAAACTGCGAATTCAAACTCAGGATTCATGTTCTACCCCAGTTTGATACCTTGCTGGATCCTATAAGCCTAAGTGGAACAAAACTGTCCTTTCGGGCAGATTTCGCCTGTATGTATAACACAGTGAAAACAACACAATTTTTCCAGTAAGCACTACAGAATTACTCTATTAATCTCCACTCATATTATAAGGCCTATTCCAGGACAGCACCAATCCTTGCAGAATACCTTCTGCGACAGGCTTCTCATGCACAGATACAGGGCTGTGCACAATGGTAGTCTCACACGAACAGCCGGCATACATACACACGTGTGTGCACATGTGTAACCAACCTAGTGCCTCTTATGCTAGCTGCAGACATATCGTAAAAGGCAGACACAGGTGGTTAATTACTGTGAATTTACAGTGAGTGAGACTCAGGTAGAGACTCACCCAAAGTAAAGGTCCAGCAACTAGGTAGTCAATTGAGAACCATCTTGGTGGGCTAAATGGGTGGAATCCCTTTGCTACAGCATTATTGTTATGTTATGTTATGTTATGTTAAATGGCACTTTTTGAGCGCACTGACACCCGAAGGTTTCCTGGCGCTTGCTGACAGAGCATGTGTAGAGTGACAAAGAGAGATTACCCAGAGAGAGTGAACAGGAACGTTTTGAGAAGTTTCCTGAACTGAGAAAGGGAACCACTGGATTTAATGGCCTGGGGAAGGGGGTTCCAGAATTTAGGGGCAAGGAGAGAAAAACGACGGCCCCCGAATTTATTGGATTTAAATTTGGGAGTGACAAGTAGGTGATGGTGAACTGAACGGAGGGAACGTGCAGGTCGATACAGAGTGATCAGGGAGTTAAGAGAAGCGGGGCCGGGGCAGTGAAGAGATTTGAAAACCATGCAGCCCGTCTTAAAGGCAGCCCTCTCCTCAAGTGGAAGCCAATGGAGCTTGCGGAGCAGGGGCTTCACAGATTGCCACCTAGGGATCTTAAAGATAAGACGGGCCGCCAGATTCTGCATGACCTGGAGACGACACAAAAGAAATCGGGGGAGTGCGTGATAAAGAGAGTTAGAAAAGTCGAGGCGAGAGAGAACAAGGGACATGACGACCTGACACAGAGCCGCATGTGGAAGTAGGTGCCTGATCTTCCGGATCTTTCGGAGTTGGAACATACACGAAGAGACCGTGGCACCCACTTGAGCTTTAAGTGACAGCTCCGCGTCGATCATCACCCCCAAGCTCTTAACTGCCTTGACTGGTGTGGGAGGGGGACCCAGGTCGAGGGGCCAGAACTGCGGGCCCCAGTATGCAGCACTCGAACCAGGGAGAAGCAGCTCAGTCTTTCCAGGGTTGAGCTTTAATTGGTTTTGATTCATCCATTGTTGGATATGGGTCATAACGGCGTGGAAGTTGTTGACCGCCTGTGGAGAATCAAGTGGAAAGACGAGCTGCAAATCATCCGCATAATTGAAGACTGTGACATCCCAATTATGGAGCGAGCAGATTAAAGGACGAAGGTATAGGTTAAATAATAAAGGGGAAAGTGAGAAGCCTTGGGGGACTCCGCAGGTGGTAGGAGACTTCGGCGCAGTGAAGGGACCCAAACGTACAGCTTGTGACCTGCCTGTGAGGAATGACTCGACCCACCTAAGAGCTGAGCCCTGAATGCCAACCTGTCCGACACGGTGGAGAAGAATGTCATGATCCACCGTGTCGAACGCGGCCAACAGGTCCAGAAGCACCAGGGCCTGTGGTCTTTTTGCATCTGCATTCCCTCTCAGAGTATCCATAACTGCCAGGATAACAGCTTCCGTGGAGTGGGCCGGCCTAAAGCCGGCCTGATTAGGCTCAAGGAAGCAAGAGCTCTCGATAAAGTTGGAAAAGCACCGGGTGACATGTGCTTCGAGACGTTTTGACAAATAGGGCAGCAGGGATATTGGTCGGTAGTTAGAAAGTTCGGCAGGGTCCGCCCCTGGTTTTTTCAAGAGCGGCACGAGGATAGCTTCCTTGAAGGAGCTAGGGACTGCGCCAGAGATGAGGGATGCATTCAGGAATGGTAATATGCATTCTGGCAGCTTAAGGCAAATGTCCCGCAGTACTGAAGGAGGGCAGTGGTCGTTCGGTGAGCCAGATCTTACACGAGTAGCTAATTCCGCTAAGGCGGGAGGATCTATGATAGGGAGCTGAGTGAGGGATAAAAGATTATCAGGGGGAACATCAGGGAATGGTGACTGTGGGATAGAAATGATAGAATCTTTTATTTTGATGATCTTCTCAATGAAGAAGAGATTGAGGGCATCACATGTCTCCTTAGTCGGAGTTTGGGCTGGAAGGGTCCTATCGTCAGTGGTCAGCTCGTTCATAATCTTGAACACTTCTCGAGATTTATTGGTAGCAGAGAGGATTCTGTCGGAGATATGCTCCGATTTAGCTGAGAGAATAGCTCATTTGTATTCTCTGCGGGCTGCCACATATCTCCGTCTAGATGACTTAGAGTAATCCCGTCTCCATGTGCGTTCCAATTGGCGGACCTCAAGTTTTAGTTGCTTGAGGTTGTCAGAGAACCACCTATTGGCGTTAGGATGTCTGGTGCAGGGGAACTTAATTAATGGGGCAAATTGATCACTGGCCCCTTTTAGCCAGCTACCGATATCAGTGTCCATCCTATGAACATCATCATGGGTGCCGATAATAGGGCGAGTGGTGGCCAGGGTTGCTAAAAATCCCTTTGAATCGTAGTTGTTCCATTTGCGTGAGGAACCGCCTGCCATCAGGGGGGGCTTAGTCCCCCCTCTGAGAGTGATGGTAGTGTCAATAATATGGTGGTCCGACCACGCGCATGGGAATATAGAAGGCTGAGAAAGGGTAAGATTTGTAGTCCAAACATGATCTAATATGTGACCTTTGATGTGGGTAGGTGAGGAAATATGTTGAGTCATGTTCAAACTTGTAAGGGTCTCAGATATTGCCGTGGCATGTGCACCTGCATTGGCATCATCAAACCAGTAATTAAAATCCCCGAAAAGGGCAAGGCTAGGATGTGAGGTCAGAAGAGCAGTCACCTGTTCGCATAAATTCTCGAAGAAGTCCGGCATAGAACGTGGAGGGCGATATAGCAGAGCAAAAGTGAAAGCCCCGGCTTCCGTTCCTAGACTAATGATCAGATTCTCTACTTGTGATAATGCAGAAGAGGACGAAGAAATGAGATGGAATTGTTTTGAGATGATAGCCGCCACGCCACCTCCAGGGTGACCAGGGGGGCGGTCAGCGTGGAGGATAAAATAATCTGGAGGGAGGGCAGCCAGGATGTCGGGAAGGGAATCCTCCGTAAGCCAGGACTCAGTCAGCAAAAGTAAGTCCGGTTTTTCCTGCGTCAACAAGATAAAAATATCTGTCTGGTGTCTCACCATAGAACGGGTATTTAAATATAACACCCGAATGGGAGTGTGGTTCTCTGGTGGAACTATCGGAGGAGTGCGGGGGCCATAAGGGAAGGAGGGTGTGCGAAGGATACCAAAAGCAGTGAGCTTCCCCATGGTGGATAATGAGGGTACATGGCAGGGTAGATTAAAATCCGACAGTTGCCTAGCTGAGTATGAAATAAAATGACTAGCATCCCCTGCCCCTTGGCCCGGCCAGCCGCGGACGGGCGCAGACAGGCTGAACTCAGGTGCAACTCCGGCGCGCCTACGACGCGCCCGCTGCGCTCGTCCGCTGCGCTGACACATAGTGGCCGTTTAAATAGAGGAATAACGAGGGGGGTGTGGCAAATATCCAATGCGCCGGCCAACCCGACCCAAGATGGCGCCCGCGGCCGCTGAAAGCCCGTCCCAACAATCAGCCCTCAGCCGGCCGCGTAGCCTCTGTAATGAGAAAGCAGGGTAAGTAACCTATTAACTTTGAAGTCAGGTTAGTTAGGAGTCACAATAATAATGGCCAAAGATAAAATAAACGCCGCTGCTCGCAATCAGCAGGACGAAGGGTAAAATGACACAGCAACTCTCCAGCTATCGCGCGCTAGCCCTCTGCCACCGGGCAGCGTAGCAATCGCTGGGAGAAGGGAATGCTTGCTCCTAAATAGAGGAATAACGAGGGGGGTGTGGCAAAGATCCAATGCGCCGGCCAACCCGACCCAAGATGGCGCCCGCGGCCGCTGAAAGCCCGCCCCAACAATCAGCCCTCAGCCGGCCGCGTAGCCTCTGTAATGAGAAAGCAGGGTAAGTAACCTATTAACTTTGAAGTCAGGTTAGTTAGGAGTCACAATAATAATGGCCAAAGATAAAATAAATGCCGCTGCTCGCAATCAGCAGGACGAAGGGTAAAATGACACAGTAGCTCTCCAGCTATCGCGCGCTAGCCCTCTGCCACAGGGCAGCGTAGCAATCGCTGGGAGAAGGGAATGCCTGCTCCTAAATAGAGGAATAACGAGGGGGGTGTGGCAAAGATCCAATGCGCCGGCCAACCCGACCCAAGATGGCGCCCGCGGCCGCTGAAAGCCCACCCCAACAATCAGCCCTCAGCCAGCCGCGTAGCCTCTGTAATGAGAAAGCAGGGTAAGTAACCTATTAACTTTGAAGTCAGGTTAGTTAGGAGTCACAATAATAATGGCCAAAGATAAAATAAACGCCGCTGCTCGCAATCAGCAGGACGAAGGGTAAAATGACACAGCAGCTCTCCAGCTATCGTGCGCTAGCCCTCTGCCACCGGGCCTTTTAGTTTACTGTTAAGTTCTTATCCTCCACATTTCCTTCCTGAAAAGTCTTTGACAGCTTGTCCCTGCTACCCTGAGACTAAAGTGCATAAACAGTGCAACATCCCCATTTTCATAGCTTTAGTTCAACGAATCCTAGGACCCAAGTAGCAAATGACCTCTACAGCCACAGCCGGGGCCCTGTTGCTCCTGCCTGCAATACATGATACTGAAGATCCTCTCTGTTCCTCAACACTTGATGTATGCCCTTGAATAAATAAGTGGTTAACGGAAATGTTCATCTAACTTTTGTGCCCCTCTCCCTCCCAAATAACCTTTATCCTGTAGTCTCACACTCCAGAAAAACCATGAGAGAACCAGAAAAAAGTTTTAGGCTAGGCAGTTGGCTGGCACCCAACATTTTCCGATGTCAATATACAACTATGTGGGGTTTCTATGGTAGTATCTCTGTATATGTAAATCACACACACAGAACCATTTATTCCAACAAAAATTAATAAAGCAGCATTCAACGTTATTCTGCTGGATTTGCAATGGAATATTAGAAAACAGAAGTGGAAGAATACTTATAACTACCTTTTAAAGTAAGTAAAATATTTAAATAAACAAACTTAACAATAACTGATTTAAAAAATTTTTAAATTATAAATAGCTAACAATACACTCTGGCCCTCATTATGATGTTGACACCGTTTCGGGGAAGGAACTGCCCGACCATAGGTCGGCTGTTCTGACAACCCCTTTAGGATGCGACTGTACATGGTGCGGTCACAAACTTCCATTTTTCAATTAGAGCTTGTGCGGAGGGCCGCAGCACAAGCTCCCATTGAAAAATTGAAGTTTGTAAACATCCCAGCACCTTGTGGCAGGCACCTTAAAGTAGCTGTCACATGGAGCAGAGATGTTTAGTGGGGCACTATAGGTGCCCCCCAAAGCCCAAATGTGGATGGCGAGGGATGAAGGGGACCCTGCTGGAAAGTAAGTTTCTGACAGCCAATCCATGTCAGAAAGGATGACATGTATTGGCTGTCAGACACCGGCATCATAATCCTGATAGTGGAAACGCCGTCTTGGTGCAGTTATGACTGGGTCGGAGGCTTTCCAAAAGATATTGTAATTAGGCCTTTTATTTTTGTTTATCTAATAAACTTTAGAAAAAACAGAAAAGTTACTACACCATCAACAAACTAGAAACCCACCAAGAAACTCCAGCAATCAACTACCTAGAAAAAGGAACATGAAAAGTAGGTAAATGAAAAACTTTTCTAAATAGCAAGTCAACCTTAAACGCCAAAAATAAAACTGAAGCCCTTCAGCCTCTACTAACTATCAACAAAGAAACGTTTAAACTTAACCCCAAACAACGTTTTCCCTCCAACAGAAAAGAAGCCACCTGATCCACATTATTACACCCCCCAATGGAAAACAGAAAAAAAGAACTGCAATTACCTTCAAGAACACATATGTTAGTATATAATAGAACACAATTGCCATAGTTGTGTTTGTGCATTAGAAATGTAAAGTATAATTATTACAATTTAGTTATATTATTAAACTATTTTCAGACATAATGACAGGATGAGCATGATACATAACACAGCAAGGGAAACAATTATCCTCAAACATGAGCTACACTTGCAACTATCAATCAATCAATCAATCAATCAGTATAACGTTATTCAATCTTAAGCATTAAGATCATAAAAGTACAAAGAAAATACATTTATCATCTGTTAAAATTATGATATATCACCAGTAAATTTTGTAAAAAAACTCAAAGTAAAAAGCAGATAGTAACCATATAAAAGCGTAAACCGAGACACTGTTCAAGACATGTAAAATTAATTCAGTATCTTATAAGGGGGCATGTTATCAACAGCCAGCGATAATTATCACTGGCCGTGCTTAGCGATAATTTTATTATCGCAGGCTATCTCTGAAATTTTCGCCCTGGTAGCGCGTTATGAACACCGCGTTTCTCCAGGGCAATAAAAATTCCATAGATAGCAAGGTTATCGACGTTTTTCAGGGAAAATCGATGGTTTTCCAGTGATGTTCTCTGCAAAACGGCGATAATCTTGTTGATATGACCCGCATCAGCATAATCCACCCCAATGTTGGGGATAGGTAAGTCTGCATTTTAGCAGACGTTAGTTTTTGGAGAAAACAGCGATTTTCTCCAAAAACTAATGTGTGCTAAAATGCTGGGGCAGCCTTCTAAATATCGCGATGTGAACATCAGTGACATTTGCAAGGTTGTCCATGCGATTATGCATGTTAGCACCCTCTTGTAAATAGGGTGATAGTTTTATCTCCACCTTTTTGGCTTTTTAAGTAAAAAAAAAGTGGTGATAAAGCCTTTGTAAATATGCCCCAAAGTGCTTAGTGCAATATTGGGAATGGGCCATTTACAATCAATGATCACCAAACAACGTACCATATAATGTGCTAAAAAGTGCCACGTTCATTTAAAATACAATTTGTCATCTCATTAGTCTCCTTTTTGATAAAGCCATAATTAAATAAAGATGCAACACAGAAGTTTACATAAGGATTAGGGAGCAGTTGGAGAAAAAGCAGGGCTGGGCGACATTGTAAAAGTTTATATTTTCAAAGCAATGTGTGAATATACTTTTTCTGTAGACAGGAATAACATTTGCAAAAGAATATAAAATGTAAATTAGCTTGAATAGATGTGCCATCACAAGGGCAAACTGAGAGTTCATTTACTGAGTACATCCCTGATGGGAAGGCCAGCATGTACGAAATAAAATGTAGTCTGAATCTCAGGAGTACAAATCTATGTTGCACGTTTGTCACATATGTCAAATAATGATTTGCTTTCTCCGAGATAGGCGGAAGTGTCAGATATAATGCCACCATGGTTTTATTACAGTTGGAAGCATATCTTTTTTTCCCTGTACTCTTTAGCACATGTTTTAATTTCCACCTTTGACGTACCCATACATGTAAGTGGATCTATGCATAGGGTCACTAAATCCAGCTTCAACAATGTATCCTTTACATAGCGCAACCATGAGACCTGAAGCGCTTTATCAAGAGATAAGCAATCTTGGATAATATTTTGAGTGAGTCCCATTGTATCACTAGTCCAGATTGAGCGCCAAAGTAGGACCGGAGCTATAAAAATCAGATCAGAAATAAATGGGACATTCAGCTTAATTTGAGCAACATTTCAGGAGAGAGAATAGCATTTTGAAGAACCTGTCTTCTTTCTGTTGTAATAGGTCAGTTTTGGCTATGCCCCAAATCCCTGCTCCATGTGTAGCTGAAGCGATAGCTTTGGCGCCATACATTTTTTAAATTGGTTCCACTGGTTTTGTGCCCAATTTTTTTGTTGTAAATGAGCGAATAGCAATGGTGTTCTTTTCTAGTGCATTACATCTGTTTTCAACCATATTTGTCCAGATCCCTTCACTAATAAAAAGTACCCCCAAGTATATAAACAATTTAGTTATTTCGATTTTCTGTTTAGCAATAAAAAAAAACTGGTAATTTTTTTAGCTGCTTCCCTACTATTAAGATTAATGTTTTTGTTTCATTTACTTGTAAATCTAGTGAGGCGATATATGACACATAGGGGTCGATTAGGATCGCGGACGGACTTGAGTCCGTCCGCGACCCCTGAGGAGGAGGGAACGTCCGCATGAGCTGCGGCGTTCCCTCCGAGCAGATTAGGATGTGACTGCCAGGGTGGCGGTAACATCCTCTATCGTTAACATTGCGGCGGGTGCAGCTTCAAGCTGCACCCGCCGCAATGTTAAAAATGCATGCATCGCATTTGCATGCACAAAGCTGCAGGCACCGCACGGTGCCTGCTGCTTTGTGCACGCAAATGCAGGGGGGTACCATAGGCCCCCGAAGTGAAACTCCGTATGCTTTTCCACGTCGAAAAAAAAAGCCGCCGAGGAAAAGCATTACATTCACACCATCCTATTATCCTAACCATCCTAATATGGCTGGCGGTGTCTGATAGACACCGCCAGCCATGTTAGAGCTTTTCCGCCGCGGTCGGAAGGCGACCGCGGCAGAAAAGCTGCGGACGGAATCCCAGACCGACCGCCATCCTAATTTGGCAGTGGGTCTTTGGAGGCTCCGTAGCGGTTTTTCCGCATCCTCCGGGCCGGCGGTGGCTTCCGCCGGCCCGGAGGATGAGGGAAAACCGCGATCATAATCGGCCCCATAATTATTTATCCGTTTTTGCAGAGATATACCTGTCCTTGTAACCAATAAGGGGTCGTCGGCGTAGAGCAATATGTGTAACTTTTTCTTGTTTATCTTGGGTACATCAGACACCTCAGAGCTCACTGCTGATTCCACGCCATTAGTTTACATTGAAAATAAAAGAGGGACTTAGACACAACTTTGCCTAACTCCCAGAAGGATTGGGAAAGACCTTGTGCATTCACTTGCAACTAAGAAAGTACAAGCACTGAAAATATTACCTGGAAATGTACAAAATATTACTCTATTACTATAATGCTTATTATGGGAGGGTAACTACAAAAGATATTATTGTATTTAATGTTAGAGAACACAACCACCCCTCAAATGTGGCCGAAATTGAAGTAAGGCATGTACAACAAGATTTAAGAGAGGCAAGCACTAGTTCCCAAGAACCCACTACTAAAATACTACAATATCTGGGGCCACATATACGAAGCATTTTTGCGGTCAAAATGCTTTTACATATGTACAAAACACAAATTGCAGTTCGGCAACATATCAATGAATCGCAATTTGCGTTTGCGATTTGATATTTAGAAGGAGCGCTTTTAGGGCGTCCCTTCCAAATACAGAATCTAAATGGGATGTATGAATGTTTTACGACTGAATTATGGTCGCAAAGCATTCATATTTTTCTGACTCCTTGAAGGAGGTGGTAACCCAATTGCAAATAGGAAGGGGTCCCCAGAGGATGCCTTCCCCTATGAGAATGGAAAACAAATATTTTTTAAGAGCAGGCAGCGGTCCCATTACCCAATGCCTACTCTTAAAAAATGAAACTACAAACTTTCATTTTTTCCATTTAACCACATCTCCATTTCCTTCAAGGAAAATGGGCTGCACTTAAAACAAAAAAGGATTGCTTTATTTAAAATCAATCACAGACCCCAGCAGGTCGCAAATTGTGACCTACCACATCAGTATGAACGAGGTAGGTCAATTTATGACCCACTTGGAATCGCTAATGCAACTCACAAGAGTTTCATACATGTGGAATACCTGATTTCCTAATTGTGAGAGAATCGCAATTAGGAAATCAGTTTTGCCAATATTAATATATCTGGCCCATGCTCCCTAGACTACCTGAACTCATCACAGGCCAGCTTCTAGCTATACCCACCTTAAAATGCTTAATAGCACAAACTAAAAAAGCTACCAGTGATACTCCTCCTGTCCCAAGAAGATACCAAGATAAACCCAATTTTCCAAGACTTAACCACCACGCATAATGAAGAACCCTTCCTCCTACATGACTACCTTAATAGTGAGAAACACATTATTATATATGCTATAGCAGATAACTTGTTAAAACTAAGCCAATGTCAAATATGGATGATGGATTTCACATTCAAAATGTGCCTTTAACTATTCAGCGAGATATACACGATATATGGTTAATATCAAAATACTAATATTCCATTCATATAAGCCTTGATACCCAATTTACAAAGTAGCACTTACTATGAACTACTAAACCATATTAAAAGGAAAACTACTTCCCAGATAAAATATTAATCAACTTTGAGCAAGCCATGATCCAAACAATACTTAAACTATACCCTTATATAGCCATAAAAGGATGTTACTACCATTTTGAGCATATCATTTGAGGACACCAACAACAATTTGAACTAGTTGGCTTATCACGATGTCCCATTGCGAGAAAAGAACCGCCCGACCTTAGGTCGGCGGTTTCGACTGCACTATTACGATGCAACCGCATATAGGGCGGGCGCAAGTCTCCATTTTTCAATGGAAGCTTGTGCAGCGGGTGAAAAAGGCACACAGCAAAAGTTTTCATTGACAAATAGAGACTTTGAAACATCCATGCACCGTGTGGCAGGCACCATGCGGTGCATGCTGCACGGTGCAGGGTTGCTGTGCCCCCAGGCCCCAGAGTGGAGGCCCCGGTGGATTGGGGCCCTGCTAGGGGCAGTCTCTCCGCCTGCTGCAAGCACACTGCAATATGAGTTGTCGGTGGGTCCGACACTGATGTGGCATCGGTGTAGGGCCCACCAACATCATAATTAATCCCATAAGGCCGATTCACAAAAGTAATCTGAGACAAAATCCTTGGTGAAGAACAAAAGTCGTAAAGTTAGGATTTTGTCTCAGATTACTTTTGTGAATCGGGCCTGTAGTGTGGAGTGTGTAACAAACAACCAATTTGCCTTTTAAATAAAAAAAATGATTGCACAGGGATGTGTTCCTGTAACAAAGGTAACTTACCACTACAATTTGCTTACAGAAAGCCCATTCTACCAACAAAACGAACACAGGCTAAGACCCCTAATGGGCTACTTTGAAGACACTTGGGGTTGGCAGACTGCATCACTCTAGACACACATGCAAACACAAATTCGAAATACTATGGTGGAATGTCTATGATAGCATCATGGCTCAAGAAGCAACAACCAACAATGCAGCAGAAGGATGACACAATGCCTTCCAATCTGCACAGGGGAGAACCCATTCTTACAATCTACAAATTCATAAAAGCCCTACAAAAAGAATAAAGCTAACAAAAACTAAGAATAGAGCAATCAGTAACCCAAATTAAACCTAAAACCTACAACTTGCAAACAAACGAATAGAATGTACAACATGCTACAAAGTAAAGTAACACTACATAGAATCCATAGTAAAAACCCTATTATAAAACAAATCAAACTATCTACACACTAAGGGCCTAATTACAAGTTTGGTGGTCTCACTGTGCAACGTGCAGTCCGCTGTAGGATTGCCAAACCCGTGGTGCAACCGCCTGCCAGATTAAGTGTCACATCCTGGTCTGGCAGGCAGTACTGAGGCTGTCTGACAGTGGTGGTCTGTCAGGCTCATCGAAGAGCCGAACATGGAGACCGCTTCTCTGAGAGCGCCGACTGCGCTGTCCGGCATGGTGTGGCATACATGCCACACCGTGCAGGAACTGTTGGTGCAAATACAGGGGCCACTACAGGTGCCCCCCCTTGCATCCACCCCCTGGGCCCAGAGGTGGCAGTGGGCCTCCCCACCACCCTTTTCATGGTAGACTCACCTCCATGAAAAGGCTGTTGGATCATCACCGTGAAAAGGCTGTTGGCGTGGCAACTCGTAATATGCTCGGCGGTGAGCAGCGGCACCGCCTGCATATTGCTGCCTCAACACGCACCGTCTCTGCCGCAGGGCGTCATTGATCCCGGTGGTCTTTTGGCGGTCCAACCACCACAGTTGAAATACTGTGGGAGGTCCCACAGTGCTGCGGTGGTTGGGCTGCCACCACAGCTTCAGTGGTCCTCTGGAATGCCAAACTCGTAATCTGGCACTGAGCAATAAACCTTAACAAATGTGCACACCAGAATAACTAAAATATTTTAACTAAATATTAAAAACGTTTTTTATACCTCAGTCAAAGCAACATACAATTAAAATATCAAAAAAGACTGATATATAAAAAAAAATATATTAGTTAAAAATGAACAAATCACCAAGCTCAAAGCAAACATTACAACCAAGGAAATACAACACATAAAATATAACAATTACGTCAAATACACATACATAATAAAATGTAACATATCCTACCCACAAATAAATACAGAAATGATACTCACTATTCCATAGCTGTAGATCTTCGTCCATAATCATGTTGCCAAAATGTAACCCACCAAAAAGGGAAAACAAAATCCAAAGAAGCTAAAAAAAAGCAAAAATAAAACAGGTCCAATTGAAATCCAGCAAAGCAATCCAACGTCATAAAGACCCATAAAAAAACAACAGTATTATAAAAAAAAAGAATCGCTCCAGGAAATGCAAAAACTCAAAGGAAATCAAAATTAAAAAAAATATGGTTTGCTAGTAACTTAAATAATTTTCTTTGGCAAAAAAACACAAAAACCACACATCAATATGATAACTTCAGATCTGCTTACCTGAAAAACATATACAATGCCCACCCACAAAAACCACCATTTTCAAACATAATCTAAACATTAAAATAAAAATATGCAAAACAAAAAACTTAACATAACATTATATAAAATAACGATACAGTCCTACCAAAATCTAACTAGGCGTAACACAGAACATTTTTAAACAAAATAACAAAAAGTATAAATAAAAAAGCCAAAAAGTAGAAACCAACACTATGACTATCATTAACTAGTTCTACCTACATTGCTCCCACCTGCAAAACCCTATAGAAAACCTTATAAAAGGTCGTATTTTTTTCTGAAGAGCAGCAATGGCCTACATCGGATCACATCTTCTCCTATAGGGCTTAGTTTGAAGTGGGAATAGTATATGTGACATCTTTAGTGTCCAGCAGCTTCCCTTAAATGGATTAAGCTGGAGTGGGTATAGTAAATGTGAACACTTTAGTGTCCAACACCTTCCCTTAAATGGTTTATGCTTGGAGTGGGAATAGTAATTGTGATTCATTTAGTGTACAACATAATCCCCAAAATGGTTTAAATAGAAGTGGAAGCAGTAAATGTAACCACGTTATTGTACATTTGTATTCTAATATTTTACAATACAGGGTAAGTATTACATGTAAAATGTTAAGTATTGCCTTTTTCACACATATCATTAGTATTGTTTTTTAAACAACAGTATATGATACATTTTAGGATTTGTATATTCTTTTTTTTTTTTTTCACAACCGTGTTTATTAAGAGTTCAATCAAGATTCAGGACAGCCCTCCACAGTCAGGAGGAGACTGTCAACAACACAGACAGAGAAAGGCATAGTAGTGAACTCAGAGTTTCATGGAAACAAAAGGGGCACGCCCCTAAACCCCCCAGCCCACCCACCCCCAACAGCATCCCCCAACACCCCTTCCAACTACCCACCCCTTATCCCACCCTAACCCAGTGCACGTGATCGCTAGTCAGCAACAGGAGACGGAAGCAATGTCAGAGTTGGCCAATAGCCTAGGGCCCGGGGTCCACATCAAGGGCCAGCACATCATCAATGTCCGCTGGGGGATCGAGGTCCAGATCCCTGTAGTCTGCCCACCGCTTCCAGATCTTATAGTGTTTCCGGGGGCACCCCCTGGCCTCAAACACGGGTAATTCTAAACCCATCAGATAGTCCAACCCTGCCCTCCACGCACTCAGGGGGGGGGCACGTTCGCACTTCCATGCTTGGGCCAGGTCACGCTTAGCCACCACGAGTCCCAACAGCAGTAGGTGGCGCTTGTAAATGTTGCCCCCAACATTTTCCAGAATATGAAGGAGACCCAGCCTAGGGGTACGGGGAACATCCCACCCTAGCACTTCCGACAGGCAGTCCCACACACCCGCCCAGAATCGGGTCAGCCTCTCACAGGACCACACGGTATGGAAAAGTGTCCCCCTCTCAGCACCACACCTCAGACATTCAGGGGTAGCTACGAGGCCCGCACGCCACAGCCGCTCCCTAGTATAATAGGCCCTATGGAGGTACTTAAATTGAATGAACCGAAGACGGACGGCTATAGCTGCACTCCGAGGGGATTCGAGGGCCTCCCGCCAATCGTCATCATCCAAGGGGCCAACATCACTCTCCCAGGAGGCCTTCAAAGTCGAAAGGGAGGGGGAGCAGTTGACGACCAGGGAGCGGTATATCTGAGAGACTTTCTTGTCGCCCAGGTCGCCCATAAACAATTTAGCCTCAATGGGACTAAAGTCGGGGAGCTGTTCCAACCCCACTAGGCTGGGGCCAAGGGCATGTCGGAACTGAAGATAGCGAAAGAATTGGGACCTGGACAAATTATACTCGGAGCTAAGGGCCTGAAAGGACTTAAGCGTGGTTCCGTTGAGGACATTACCGAGGGACGAAATCCCGATCGCGTCCCAGCCGCCGAACCCGGACAAGGAGGCCAGCTCTGGTAGTAGACCGTTATGCCACAGTGGCGTCTCGGCCGTCAGCCTGCCCCACCACCCCATGCGGCGCAGAGCCTGCCGCCAGATCGCGAAGACCACCTGGGTGACCCTTGGCAAGGCCCTCCTCCGCCTGGCCGAGTACAGCAGAGTGTGGAGAGTGGCACCGCCCATCAAGGAGTGTTCCAGTGCATAGGCCGGATCGCTACGATCCCCATACCACCACTCGTTGAGCACTAGAAGGTGGGAGGCCTGGTAATACGATAGCAGATCCGCGGACGCCAAGCCGCCGCAGTAGGTAGAGAGGAAGCAGGTTCGCAGCGCCACCCTAGAGGCACCCCCGGCCCACAGAAATCTGCCCAGCACCGAGTTGACACCACGGAACCACTGCGGGTCTATTTTATACGGGTGATTCTGTAGTTGGTAGAGGATCCGAGGCAGGGCCACCATTTTGAAAATAGCCGACCGGCCATAGATATTGAGGGGCATACGCGTCCAGGTCTTAACATCAACCTGGACCCTGTCCCACACCGGCTGGATGTTACGATCCTATGCCACAGCAGGCGAGGCCGAGAGGTGAACGCCCAGGTACTTCATGCCGTCGACCGCCACCTGAAGAGACGCAGCCCACTGGCAACTCACCGAGGCACCCCCCAGAATCCACAGGGTTGACTTGCGAGGGTTAAGAAAGAGCCCCGACGTCTGGCCGAACTCCCGCATTATGTCAAGAACACGAGGTCCTGTACGGTGTAAATCGGTCATGAAAAAGAGCACGTCGTCCGCATATAGAGCAATGCGGTCCGAGTGGCTCGACCCCCACACAAAGCCCCGATAGAGCGCGTCCTGGCGCACTCGGGCGGCCATGGGTTCCATGGCCAGCGCGAAGAGGTACGGGGAGAGGGGGCACCCCTGACGGGTGCCCCTGGCCACGGGGAATCGCGCGGAAATCGCCCCAGAGACGCGCACAGAAGCGGTGATATCGGTATAGAGTAGCTTTACATAGGAGACGAAAACCGGACCCAGGTTCAGTAGTGGCAGGAGGGTAAGGAGGTAGGCCCAGCTGACCGAGTCAAAGGCACTATCTATGTCAGCCAACAACAGCGCCGCCTGGTCCCCAGTCGTCCCAATCGCGTCAATCGCCGCCTGCGCCCGCCGAATGTTGTGTCGCGTCGCCCGGTGCGGCATGAATCCCGCCTGATCCGGGTGGACAAGGGCCGATATATGGGGAAGCAGGCGATTCGCAAGCGCCTTGGCCAGGAGTTTGGCTTCAAAATTAATAAGGGAGATGGGTCGGTAGGACTCGTGGCGCTCGGGGGGTCTGCCCGGCTTTTGAAACACCACAATCTCGGCGTGACGCCAGTCCGGGGGGAGGCTACCCCGCTCCCGAGCCAGTTCCAGAGCCCGCCTGTAATGCGGCCCAAGCTGCAGGTGGAAGTTCCGGTAAAATTCACTGGGGAACCCACTAGGCCCAGGTGCTTTACCCGTATTGAGTTGACCCAGCGCGTCACCCAATTCCTCAGCTGTCAGGGGGAGATCCAGGGCATCGCGGACCTCGTCAGGTACCGCCTGCGGGCGAACCGCCGCGAGGTAAGCCATAATGCCATCGGGGGAGAGGCTCTCACGAGGGGCATACTGACGCTCGTAGTAGCGCGCGAAGCTCGCAGCAAGGATCGAAGGGTCTGTTATTGCCACCCCCGCGCCGTCGACCAGCCCCGGTAAAGTGATCGGCTGAAAAGTCTGCTGGCACAACCGGTGGAGCATGGTGCAGGACTTGTCGCCCCACTGGTACACCCTACTACGCGTAGCCAGCCACGCTTGGCGGGCCTCATCCAACAAGACCGAGGAGTAAGACCGTTGTGCTTGTAACAGCAGCCGCAACGTCATATCATCGGCCGCCTCCCTGTGTCGTGCCTCACGCCTTTCCACACTCTCCGCCGCAGTGGCGATACTTTCCTGTCGGGTCCGGCGGGCAGAAGCGCACCAGGCAATATCGACAGCCCTCATGGCGGGTTTCATGGCTTCCCACACTGTCACTGCATCAACCTCATCCGTCAGATTGTCCCGCCAATAGTGGGCGATCGCACCGCGCAGGTGCCGAGAGTAGCCCGGTTGCTGCAGGTGCCATGTAGACATCCGCCACCTGAATGGTTGGCGCGCCTTGCAAAGGTCAATTTGAACCGCCACAGGGGAGTGGTCGGACAGCCCGCGAGGTCGGATCGCCGCCCCCTTTACTCTATCAAGGAAAGTCCCCGGTACAAATACGCAGTCTAAGCGTGAAAGGGAGCCATGCACCGCAGACACATAGGTGTATTCTCGTCTCTCTGCATGCAGGTGTCTCCACACATCCACCCATCCAAGGCCATCAATCATTGCACTCAGCTTCGTAGGCGAGGCCGCAGCCGCGACCCCCTGCCTCCTCTGCCTGTCCAGAGCCACATCCAACACGTCGTTCCAGTCGCCACCAATTACCGCCAGAGAACGGGGAAGTTCGGCCCACAGGGTAAACAATCGCTCCGCAAGGGCCCACTGCAGCGGGGGAGGGGCATACACACTACCAAGGATTACGGGCTCCACACCAATCTTCCCTTGCACAAACACAAACCGGCCCTGCGGATCAAGCCACTGACGCTCATGGGTATAAGCTAGTCGTTTATGAACCAGGATGGCCACCCCCCTCGAGCCCCTGGCAAACCCTGCATGAAACACCTGGTGGAAGCCAAACCTCTGTAGGCTCAGAGCCTTCGTACCCAGCATGTGCGTTTCCTGGAGGAGGAGCACGTCAGCCAGGTCCCTTTTTGCCCAGCGGAGCACAGCCCCCCGTTTGATCTTGTCCAGGAGCCCCCGGACATTCCAAGACAGTACACGCATGAGAGCAGTAGATGGCACAAGTCGTGGGGCGTCAGCCATTGTCCCAATGGGTCCGTGTCCACAATCCCCGCAACCCAACCCAAACTCCCAGCCCACCAGCCGCCGACAGCATACGAAACACGTGCATCCCACAGAACACATTCCCAACCCCCGCTACCCCACTAGTCCCAACCCAACCCCCCAACAACCAAACACCCCAGAACCCCCCTCCCCCACCCCAATACCTCAATAAACAATGAAGCATCTGTCGCGGTATACGGTACTTCAGACCCAAAACACAGCGTCTAAAGCCAGGCATACCAATGGATCCCAACTAGACCCCCTTTAAAACCCAACCAGGCACACTCCCAGAACCACCCCCCAACCCCATCCGGAGGAGGCAGCCCATAAAGTGTACCCCGAACCCACTCCAGGGAAACAGCAACATCAGTAGTAAGGCACCACAAACCAAGGGGTGTCGGACCGCAAGCGTCCACACCCCCACCAGGAAAGGAGTCAATACTGCACCAGTCAACGGCTGCTCCATCCGCCAGAGTTCAGCAGCCACGGGGTAGGGACATCGACGAGAGGCCGCCAGCAGGTAGCCCCGGCCTGCGACAATCCTGAGTCTTCGCCAGGCTATTCTGTGTCAGGTTGCGTGTCCCCCAGCAAGGGATCCCGGGACAGGGACCTCCGTCGGGAGCGGGACTTGTGATGGCGTTTCCCCTTGGCAGGCGGGTCGCTCCGGTCCGTCGAGGAGCCACGTGGCGACCCGGAGTGCAACCCCGGCTGGACGTGCGGGCGAATCCTGACAGTTTCATCAGTCCAATTGAAGACGGCCTCCGGTGTATCGAAGAAGAGAGTCTTTGAGTTGAAGACCACCCTGAGGCGAGCCGGGTATAGTAGCGAATATTGGATCTTGAGACCTCGCAACTTGGCCTTTGCCTCCAGAAAGGAATGCCTCTGCTGGTGGACCAGTTTGGTGTAATCAGGGAATATCATAATCTTGTGGTTGTCATAGAGCAGCGTGTCCTTGAGCCGCGCTTCCCGGAGGATAACATCCCTGTCGTGAAAGTTAAGGAGCCTTGCAATGATCGGGCGAGGTCGCTCCCCAACTGGCGGTTTCTGCGTCAAGGTGCGATGCGCGCGCTCCACCACAAAGCAGCTCGACAGGGCGTCCGGGGGCAGCCAGCTCTCCAGCCACCGAGATAGGAAGACATCCATGGGCCCTTTCTCACAGTCCTCCGGAAAGCCAACAAAGCGCAGGTTGTTCCGTCGCGCCCGCCCCTCGGCATCCTCCACCCGCAGTGCCAGGCCTCGTTGAGTCTGTTCCATGTCGGCAATCTTCTTCTTAAGGACGCCAACATCACCCTCTACTGTCGTGACCCTGGTCTCCGTCTCCGTTATGCGAGCGACTGCGTTGCGGAGGTCCTGGCGCAGAAGCATCACATCGGATCCCACCGCTCCAATTTTCGCATCTAACATATCACGGGACTGATTGATGGCCGTCAGCAGCGCCGCGTTGTCCGGTCCAGTACTCTGGCCCCCACTAGCCGCTCCAGCACTTCCACCGGGGCCGGTAAATTTGTCGATTGGCCCAGTCTTTGTGGCGCCCGTGCCCCTGGTCATGGCGGCGGCGGCAGAGGCGACCCACCAGTAGCACGCACCTGTAGGGGGGTCGCACCGCTCGAGGGTCCCCCACTCAGGCCCCAGCCGGGGCGGCCGAAGCACACCAGTCCACTCAGGATCTCGCCGTCGCCGAGCCGTCGGTCACAGGGAGGGACTCAAGTCGTGCAGCCCCGCCAGATCCCAGCGCATGGAAGCCTCTCCCCAGGTGTCCGACTCCTCCGATCTATGCCAGTGGGACCAGCGAGCCCCAATGTACGCAGGGGCACAATGTCCTGCACTTGCTCCTGCGCAGTTCGGCGGTCCCCACAGCGGGCTGGCACCCGGGCCACACCGATCTCACCGGCACCCCCGGCTCGTCACGGGCACTGGCCGCCCCCGCCCGACTCGGTCCACGAGGGCGGAGGGCGCAGCGCGCACCGACGGCCTGGCACCGCGGTTGGCCGCAGGGAAGAGCGCCGTGTCCGCCGGCAGCAGAATGCGCCAAAGGATGCAGGGCGCTGCAGGCGCCAACAGCGGAGGGTCCCAGGATCAAAGGGTCCACGATGTGCGGGGGCCGCCAAACTCGAGGCCCCGGCTCCGCTGAGGTCAGGAAGGCCGCAGCTCCACCAGGGCACCCACAGAGGCACGGGCCCCCACCGCTGGCAGTGTGGGGAGAGATAGGGCACTCCTCAATGGGCCGCCGGTAGTGGGTAGCCCCGGAGCGCCGTCTGGGAGCGGCGCCGTCTGCCCCGGGTCCGGCCCGGGTACGCCAAAATTGAGGCCCCGGCCTGTCCGGCGGGCACCAGGCCGCTCGCTTCACCCACTCGCCTCTTCGCGCCAGATGGACTCCGCGCTTCGTGTCGGGCACCGGACGGCTCCCAGCGACGTCCGCTCGGGTCTCCTCGGTCGTGGCACACTCCGTAGGGTTCAGGGACCAGGATAATACCAGGATAAGTGTCGGGCCGGCGGGAGCTCTAGCAAGCCACGTCCGCCATGATCGCCCGCTAAGCCACGCCCCCTGTATATTCTTTTTTAGTTGTTTATATTTTATTTCCTGAATATCTTTACATTTTTTGACATAAATATATTTTTATAACAAAAAAATAATGTTTTTTTAGATTTCTTATATTTTTTGTGAAATACACAATATGTTATATATTTTTTTAATATTTGTTCACATATTTTCCAACATTTTTGTAAATACAGTACTTTTTAAAAAACATATACATTTGTTATATATATATCTTTTGTTACAACAGGTTTTATATGTTTTTTAAAGTATATTAAATATATAGTACTATAGTATATTATTTCTTGTATTTATAGTACTATTTACATTATACTTTACATTATAATTTATATTTTCTTAGTACATTTATTGAAATTCTACACCTATTTTTGGACATTGTTACATATTTTATTTTATCTTTTTACAATTTATGGTTAAAGTCCCATTGTTTTAAATAGGGGGATAGTCTTATTTTATTTTGATTCATCACCCAATTTTCATACCCGCTAAGTGGACTTTTGTAGTCTATTTCTGTCATTTTTCATCAGATTTCCTCGGAGCGAGTCCCAATTACTTGCTGCTGATTGTTTGATAAGGTAAGTAGTTTTTTCTATTAGGTTTTTCGGGTGGCCTTTCTGACAGTATCGTAATGTGCCGGTCGGATTCCTTTCCGCCCGTCTATTTGCAATAAAGATTGTCAGAAAGGCATCCAACCTGCCATTGTGACTGGCTTCCGATGGGCTCGGAGAGCCCATTTGCCAGTCAGAATGCTGTCAGTAATCCCAAGGGCGGCTCTTTCGGTCTGAGGGATTACGATGTTGGATTTCGGCAGCCTTTGTGTGCCGGCCTTTCATACACAAAAAAGGCTGTCGGAACTCGACTTTGGGGGCCCCCTGCAGGGTCCCCATGGGTGCACAGTCTCCAGTTGGCACCTCAAAGTGCCTGCTATGGGGTGCAGGGATAAACTGCACCTCCTATTTTACAATAGGAGCATGTATTCCAGCCGGAATACATGCTCCCATTTTAAAGTATAGGCATGCGACCCAACAGTATTCAGTTGTATTCTAATTACCTTCATGACACCGCTGGCAGAGAGGAAACTCATAACATGTGTGGCGGACTGCAGCAGTCCTGCCAAGCATATTACTGCCTCCTCATCACCGCTGCAACACTGCCACGGAATGGGGGTTCCCTGGCAGGCAGTGGCGAGGCAATGGCGGTCCGAATGCCCATATTGTAATAGTGCAGTTGGGGGACCACCCCGCCATGCCTCCATAAGTTTGGTGGCACGTGGACCACCAGACTTGTAATAGAGCCTTTAATGCAGATTGTTAGAGATGTCGCCAAGTGCTTTGATTGAAATGGTCGTAGCAGCTGTGTCTGTTTAGTGCTGTTTGTATCATAGCTTATTCAAAGTCAAGTATTATTTTATGTGGGGAGTAGTTTTTTTTATTTTAATCTGATTTAGTAGCTTGTGGTAAGTGCTTCTTTGTTTATTATGTAGCAAGGCATATATATGAGGGGTATAATGGTGTTTTGATATTCACCATGTACAGTCCATACATTTGGGGTGTTCTATCCATCATCCATGTTTGACGTTGGCTTAGTTTTAATAAATTGTCTGCTGTAGCAAATATATTCATGTGTTTGTCATGATTACGGTTGTCATATAAAAGGAAGGGATCATCATTATGGGCCTTATTACGAGTATGGCAGTCCATAAGACTGCCGCACTTGATGTGGCGATCTGACCACCGTCACACTGCGGGCCCCCCTGCGGTATTACGAGTGTGGTGGTCGGACCACCACAGGCCTGCTGTGCCCGCCCATGCAGCGGTTAGGGAGCCGCAATATGTTGGCGGTGCGGCTGTGGCAATGCTGAGCATTTTACGAGTTATCTGTTCGCCGCCTCCTTCATGGCGGTGAGCCTGCCATGAAAAGGGTGGCAAAGAGGCATGCTACCACTGGGCCTGGGGCTACATTCTGGGAGCACAACATTTGCCCCCCCGGATTTGCACCCTCAGTTCCTTCAGGGTGTGGCATGTATGCCACACATTTTGCCGGAACGTGCAGTAGGTGCTTTCACGGCAGCGGTCTGCATGTTAGGCTCTCCCATGAGCTTAACTGGCCAACGAGGTCATATCGCTGCTGCAACACCCGGCTGCCATGGATTACAGTCATAATCCGTCAGGTGCACTACGGCCTTATCGATCCTCCAGTGGATGGCGGTTGCAGCCCGCTAAAGGACTACCAAATCTAGAATAAAGCCCTATGTATGGTGGTTACGTTTTTACCAACTTGGATGTCTTGGTATCTATTTGGGGTAGAATGAGTATCACTGGTAGTGATCCTTTGATGTGTTAAGGTACTTTAGGGAGTATATATTTTAGAATTTCAGTACTAGTTTTTGCCTCTTTTAAATCTTCACGTGCATGTCTAACTTCGATTTCAGTGACATTTGGTTGTGGTTGTGTTCCCTGACATTAATAACAAAATACTTTTCAATAGTAACCCTCCCATAACAAGCATTAGAGTAGTATTTTGTATATTTTCAATTAACATTCTTGTAATTGTAATCAGCATTTATAGTGTGCACTGTGACCCTACGGGTATCCTGGCGCTTGGACACATGAGATCAGCTAACCTCTGAGTATATTGGAGGGCACAGGGTCAGTGAAGCTAAAAGGCCACAGCCACAGACTTAGGCCCTAGGAAAGAGCCAAGTCTTTAGCTTCTTTCTGAATGGCGACAGATTTTCTATCTGTCTAAGTTCGGCTGGGAGTTTGTTCCAGGCCGAAGCTTCTGCAATACTGAAAGCCCTGCCTCCTGATCTGACTCTTCCTGGATACTCTCACCAGTTCAGCTGAGGAGGAGCGAAGGTTACGAGAGGGGACATACCATTCGAATCTGCTCTGTAATGGCTTGGGCCCAAGGCCATGCAGAACATTAAAGACTATGCATAGCGACTTGAACTGTATCCTCTGCATAACTGGAAGCCAGTGGAGCTCAGCGAGGGCCTGCGAAGCCAATGAATGGCGTGATCTCATTAAAGCTAGCTTGGCCACCATCAACTGGATTCTCTGGAGTCTCCCTATCAGATATTTAGGAGACTCCAGCAGCCATGCGTTGCAGTAATCCAGTCGGCTCAGGACAATACTCCCTACTACCAATGATCTGGCCTGTTTAGGGAGCAGTGGAAGGATCCTTCTGAGCACTATCATCAGAGTGAAGGAGCCACCAACTATCTTCATTACTTGAGATTCTAGACTCAAATTGCCATCAAAGCTGACTTCTAGATTGCGTACTACCTTGGCGGGAATCAGTGGAGCTGTCACCGGTAGTGGCCAAAACCCAGTAGGTAGTGGAAGGGGAACCTTCACAGCTGAGCAACACAGGATATCGTTTTTTTCCCCATTGAATTGCAAGTAATTATTTTGTAGCCATGATGCAATGTCTTGCAAACAGTCAGGATTTTTTTCCAGTGAGAGTGACTAGTGGCCTTCTAGAGACAGAATCAATTGGGTGTCATCAGCATAATTCACAAGGCTGAAATTATGTGATTTGATGACAGCAACCAAAGTCCTCATGTAGATGTTAAATAAAATAGGGCTGTTAGCAGACCCCTGTGGCACACCATGCTGGACATTCATGAACTGTGATTGGTACGGGGGAAGAGCAACTGCCTGTTGCCTCTCGGAGAGGTAAGATTGAAGCAACGCCAGTGCCAGCCCTCTTGATGCTTGTGCTTTCTTGGCTGTAAGTGTCACCCATCTGTGAGAGTAATTGTTTGCCTTTCTGTGATGTAATACTACTTGCTCTTCCTGTCATTCTGTCTGAAAATAATTTAATAATATAGTTAAATAAGGTGTAGGAGTTTACTTTTTATTTGCTAATTTAATATTACAACAACCATTTTATACTAACATATGTGCTGTGAATTTTAATTTCAGTTCCCTTTTTTAGTTTACATTGAAGCGGTTTCATTGTGGGTCAGGTGATTTGTTTTCTGTTAGGGAGAAGGGTGAATAAGTTAAATTTTTTGATGTTTATGTTTGGATAGTTTGTAGGGGTTAGGGTTTTTAGTTTTATGCTTTAGGTTTAAGGGTTAGCTGATGTTTAAAAGTGAATTGATTTTACTTACTTTTTACGTTCCTTTTTCCAGGTGTTTGGTCTTTGAGTTCTATTGGTGGTTCTGTAGGTTGTAGATTGTGTTGTACTTTTTCCGTTTGGTAACTATATAAAAATAGAAAGTTTAGTTAGCTATTTGTACTTTAACATTTTTAAGTAGGTTAATTTTGGCTATGTTAATGTTGTGCTTACTTTTGAAGGTAGGTGCATATTTTCTTCTAGTTTTCTGTTTTGGTTTTCTGCGGGCAACTTGGCCGTGTCTTGTTGTCTTGTATCATTAGTGTTTTTGGTGTATTAAGTGTTGAAATGCTCTGCTCCTTGTATATTGCATGTTTAATGAATTAGATGTTTGTATTAGTTAGTTTGTTTTATGGTTGTTTTTATTGGTTAGTGATTTTTTTCATATTATTATCTTTTATGGTGGACACTAAGCATTGTTTGGCTCAGGGGCCGGGTACCTACGGCGCAGGTTGGCCTTCTATCGCCCAGTCCGCTCACTGCGGTCTGAATCTCTTTTTACTGCCGTGGTTCCGCGTGTGAGGAAGGCCCGTACTGGGGGCCGTTCCTTCAGCTGCAAGGCACCCCAGTTGTGGAATTCTCTTCCACTGGCGCTACGCAGCACCCCCAATCTGCTTCAGTTTAGGAAGAGCCTGAAGACTTGGCTTTTTAATCTCTAGTTTCTTTTTGGTGGGCCTTTTTCTGTTTCTTGTATCTGTTTTTCCCTGTTATGTTATTCTACATTGAGCTGCCTGTGGAAAGCGCCGGGACACTCTTTTAGAGTAGCCGTGCGCTATATAAACTTATTTTAACATAACATAACATAACTAATTAGTGTTTCAGTTTTAATATTTGCTATATATTTCATTTGTTTGTGTTATTTTGGGATATATTTTCATGTTTCATTTTATTAATGAATGTTTATTTATTGATTCATAAGAATTGTATTAGGCATTTATTATTTTTTAATTATTTCATGTATTGTTTTTTGTATATTTTTAGAGCTTATTTTAATGATATAATATCTAAATAATGTATTGAGTTGATTCATGAATTTGAGTTTATTTTAATTTTTGTAAAGTAAAATATAGTTCATATATAGTATTTTGTGATATTTGTTTTTTTATATTAATGTAGTTAACATAGAGTATTTTTTAAATTTTATATAATTATTTAAAGGTAACAATAGTTTTGTTTAAAATAGTTGTGGATTCAATATTAGAAGAAATAGATATTTTTAACAATGATATTTTGGTCATCTATATTAGTGTCAGTGTTATTTGACTGTAGCATGAATACTCACAAATTCTCTCTCGGGGCCAAATTTACAGTGTGGTTTGAGGCCGAGGGCCGCACCGGTGGGGGGGGCGTCAGTGGGGGAGGGGAGCGGGTCTAGGGCAAAAAAAAAACTGTGACCATGAGGTCATGATGCCTTCATCCACTGAGCCACCAGACCCGGTACACACACATACACACACACATCTCTCTCTCTCTCTCTCTCTCTCTCTCTCACCCTCTGTCACCATCTTTCACCCTCACTTTGACTGTCTCCCTCTCTCTCTCTCACTCCCTCTCTCTCTCCCTCTCTCTCACCCTCTGTCACCATCACTCTGATTATCTCCCTCTCTCTCTCTCCCTCCCTCTGTCTCCCTCTCTCTCTCTCCCTCCCTCTGTCTCACTCTCACTCTCCCTCTGTCTCACTCTCCCTCTATCTCACTCGCCCTCTGTCTACCTCCCTCGGTCTCCCTCCCTCTGTCTCCCTCTTCATCTGTCTCCCTCTGTTTTCCTCCCTCTGTTTCCCTCCCTCTGTCTCCCTCCCTCTGTCACCCTCACTCTGACTGTTGCCCTCTTCCCTCTGTCTTTCTCCCTCTCTCTGTCTCCCTCCCTCTCGCTCCCTGTCTCCCTCTGTCTGTCGCCCTTTGTCTCCCTCCCTCTGTTTCCCTCCCTCTGTCTCCCCCTCCCTCCCTCAGTCTCCCTCCCTCTGTCTCCCTCCCTCTGTCTCCATCTCCCTTCCTCCCTCTGTCTCCCTCCTTCCTCCTGTCTCCCTCCCTCTACCTCCCTCCCTCTGCCTCTCCCCTCTGTCGCCCTCCTCCCTCTGTCTGTCTCCCTCCCTCCCTCTCTCTGTCTCCCTCTGCCTGTCACCCTCTTTCAACCTCCCTCTGTCTGTCACCCTCTGTCACCTTCCCTCTGTCTCCCTCCCTCTGTCTCAGTCTTTCTCCCTCCCTCTCCCTCCCTCTGTCTCCCCCTGTTTCCCTCCCTGTCTCCCTCTGCCTCCCTCCCTCTGTCTCCCTCTCCCTCTGTATCCCTCTCCTTCTGTCTCCCTCTCCCTTGGTCTCCCTCCGCCTATCTCCCTCAGCCTGTTTCCCTCCATCTGTCTCCCTCCCTCTCTGTCTCCCTCCCTCTCTGTCTCCCTCTGTCTCACCCTCTCTGTCTCCCTCCCTCTCCCTCCCTCCGTTTCTCTCTCCCTCCCTCCCTGTCTCCTTCCCTCTCCCTCCCTCTGTCTCCCTTTGCCTCCCTCTGTCTCCTTCCCTCTGTCTGTCTCCGTCTGTCTCCCTCCCTCTGTCACCCTCCTCCCTCCGTCTGTCTCCCTCCCTCTCTCTGTCTCCCTCCCTCTCTCTGTCTCCTCTGCCTCCCTGTGTCTGTCACCCTCTGTCTCCCTCCCTCTGTTTACCTCCCTCTGTCTCCCCTCCCTCCCTCTGTCTCCCCCTCCCTCCCTCTGTCTCCTCCCTCTCTGTCTCCCTCTCTCTGTCTCCCTCTCTCTGTCACCCTCTGCCTCCCTCCCTCTGTCTGCCTCTCTCTCCCTCCCTCCCCCCTCCCTCTCCCTTTGTCTCCCTTCCTCTCCCTCCCTCTGTCACCTCACCTGGTGTGCGTGTGTGTCAGCCGGGGCTGAGACAGCTTCTCGGCCGCATCTGAGTACTTCACAGGTCTTTAAAAGACCACTTACTTGTTAATGAGGCATTGTTGTATTTCACCTCTTCTTAGCACCCCTGCATCTCCACTCTGACCTTCGCTGGAATCACCCAGCCCCCACAGAACGCTGCTGCAACCGGCAGTGTTTGCGGACACAGGACACTCTTTACATTTTTTTTTTAAAACACAGGTAGGATGAATACAAGTTCCGCAGGCCGCCAAGGAAGGCTTGCCGGGCCGCTGGTGGCCCGCGGGCCGTACTATGAGTACCTCTGAACTATAGGATGACGATATTTTTGTTAAACAACGTTTTTTGCACTATTTTTGTAAATTTATATTGTTTTCAACAATATTATGTCACTGATCAGGATTGCATTAAGAACTATTATACATCTGAAAAGTGCACTCTGTCATCACACATTTTAATTATCACATCAATTAGTTGTAAGTACAGACCAATCTTTTTTTATTCAATTGTTTTGCACTGCAGCTGGTATTTTTTAGTTCGTCTGTTAGTGCAACAAGAACTGGTACAGGCACTGTGTATTTCCAGGGAGTCAGTATAATTACTTAAGAATTTTCTCTGTGATCTTCTCAGAATGAAACAAAGGAAAGAAGTTTCATTTGACCACAGGTCCAAAATGTCAAACACTCAAAAATATTAAACAAACAGAGCAGAGGTAAGTTGCATCTATGCAGGCAGTGTAGGGTTTTCATGCTTATCTGCTCTGGGAATTCAAACCTGTTTAAGTCAGCCTTTTTGTGCAGAAATGGCTCCTCAAAGAAATAAAATTGAAACCAGATACCAGCCAATGATGACAGCACACGCGGTCTCTTAAGGACTGCCATAGGCATGGAAGATGGGGTGGTATTACCTTAGAGACAAAAGGATTCCCATGGCCCTTTGATTACTAAGCATTTTCTGAACTGTCATGTCTTTTATCTCCAGTCGTACCAGGAAGTTAAGTGGAGTGGAGGTGCTCTACATTTTCCTCAGAAGTTCCGTGGGTACACTAGAAGTATACCTCCATAAATACGTTATTATTGCTACTCTGCCCCCAACATTAGCAGCTATGGGAGTGACACATAATTGGTGGCATCTAATTATGGTAACAATGGTCAAGGTCTTTTTGGACAGAGGGCCTGCCAACCTCTCTCCATGCAGTCACCAATAACTGACATTGACTCTCCCAGGTTGTGCTTTGTGTTGTATGTTACAAGTGTGTGGGATGAGAAGGCAGTGTACTGAGTAAATGGAGTCAAAGGATTGCATGATAAAATTGTGCTTCTTCTCCAGGATATCTTCATCCTTTTTTGGACATGACAACATTTATGTATATTTTTCTTGGGGATCCTTCTCTGAAATGTTGTAGATGTTTCGAGAGCTGGAAGAAGCAACAACTACTGCTTTGCCAAAACAGTCCTTCCAGTCACAGTACCTGAGCTCCTCTTCCAACTTTCCCTTGTTGGTCACTGCTTAGCAATCTGAGGACCGTGGCCGAGCCAGTCTGCTATGAATTCAGGGTAATACACAAAGGTCTGATCAGTGGATATTGGCTGCCCATGCCATGCAAAAGCCCAGGACCATGGACTTTGCCTTAATTGGGGATTGTTTTTAAATTTAAGATAAGTCTTTATTTGGATGCCCAGTCTTCCTCACATGTACCTCAAAGCAGGAAAACACCATTACCTCCACATCCTTATGTTCCCATCCCATTCATTACTAATGAGTTGAATCCACTTCCTGAGACAAAAAATAGAACCAGAAATACTTGAAAAGTGTCCCTTCCCCACAGGCATTATCCTGTAAGGGTACACTTTACCCAACATTCCTCCTGTTCTTTTTACTGTCTCTCTCGAGACAGGATGGAGGACGTTCGGCTAGTACCGGGCGGGAGCCAGCATTAGGACTAGGCAGGTGGTGTCTGGAATTAGGCGCTGGGCGTTCATGCTTGTGTGTTTTTACTGTATGCACACAGACTTGCTTGGCGGTTGCAGTGTCAGTGGCGGCCTTAGGCATGTGCAAGCGGTGCACCTGCACAGGGCCGCCAAACCCCAAGGGGCCGCCACACCAATATATATCCTTAATATAATAATACTCTGAGGATGGATACATATTTGCGTGGCGGCCCCTGGCAGGGATTTGGCGGCCTCTGGCTCTGTTCCACTTCCAAACACCCTCACGCCCCCTCTTCCGGGGCCTCGTCCAGACCCCCTCTTCCGGGGCCCCTACCTACACTCCCTGCCCACGGCCGCCATGAGCCTAGAGCCGCCCCTGGCAGTGCGTATAGTTCATTGAGCTTTCACTGACATAGGAGGAGCTGGGTTTTCTCTGGGCCTTGTCTTTGATGCCTCAGTGGGACCCAGGGTGAGCACTCATGCACAATTTGGTGCAGCTATTCTCCAGAAGCATGAGAGTATTTAGCGCTGCTGATCAGGTAAGTCCGCATAGCAGTGGCTGCTGTCTGCTGTTTTGGGGCTATTTTAGCAAGCATTGTGTTCTTGGAGCCACTATCCTGTCTTATTGCTATCCACTTTGGCACTAGATCAAGGTCCTTGAAGTTGATAGCCTAGCACTTGATGGGCTGGGCAGAGGTCCATCTGATTTCCATTCCAGCAGTTTACTTTCGGGGGTGGGCAATGTGATGGCAAACTCCCTCAGTTGAGTATCCTCCCTCCAGGAGATGTCCCCTTCCGTATATTATGGGGACATAGCTCAGAGAATGGAAGAACCCTGGTAGGATTTGCTTGACTAGGTTTATGGCCAAGTTATATCCTATTTCAGATGCATGTCTTGCCAGATTCCATTCCTATTGACTATTTTGTGGCCAGTTTGGTGGTGCTCAAGTCGCTAACTAAGGATTCTGTTTTTCGTGAGTAGGTAGATAAGAAGATTGATTCCACCCAGAAGAAGGTTTACTCAGGTGCCTATCTTCTGTCAAACTTTATTAACACTTAGGTATCAAAGCGATCACACACCCAATCAGTGTAGTACAGGTTTGTCAGACATTTGCCACCGCGTGCTGTTCACTAGTGTGTCCGTGGCAAACAATGGGGCTCTCAGTAAGCACATCATGACTAACCTGGAAATTATAAAGCCCTGATGTTGTGAATGCGGCAAACAAGATCGCCAGGATTATTCGGCAAATCCTTCCAACAAATCTGAGAACTATGCCAAAGTCGCTAGTGTAATTAACACAACAGCACGTGTAGGGGAATAGACATACATACTACGGTTAAACTAGTTAAACTAGTGTCGATCAAGCTCGCTTTACTCAAACTAACCATGGCAGACTGTACCCATCAATAGAAGATGGAAACACAAACCCCTTTGATATGTTTACCGAGGCCAATACCTATTGATAGTATACCCCTCTAGTTTACAGGGTGGCCCAAGGTATTTCATCGTTTAGACTAACCCTGGGCGTAGTTCGCGGAGCCGCACTCCGCGGAGCTACGCGAAGACGCAGTTGCACTCCGCGACCTTCGCGTAGCTCCGCGGACATGCGTAGTAGCTTGCTAGACCCGTTCGCGCACCGTTTTTCGTCTTCGGGAGCGCGGTGCGCGTGTTCGGGGCGCTGCCTGCATGCTCGAGATAGCTAGCGCGCTAAGTTACTCAAGAGGTTTGTCCCGCCCGCTTGCGTTCCCTTATTTCCAAAGTGCGTGATCGCGTCAAATATCACGCGAACTTACCCCGGCGCACGCGATAATGTTATTCAGCGCGCGAGAACTACGCTACGCACCGGATCGCGGAGTAATCGACAGCTTCGCGTTCTCCGTAGAACGCGGAGTTGCCAAAACTCCGCAAGCTCCGCGAACGGAGCGTAGTTCTTCGCCCAGGGTTAGTTTAGACCCAACCGATTGGTGCCCAATTTAAAGACCATCAAAACAATAATGATCCAGACCAAGGGCACTCAATAAATTTCTTTAGACTTGGCTCCCTATTGTCATATTCTTTTAACAATGACCACCCATTCCATGCTGTGTAGGGTTGGGGGTATACCAGTCAATGGCCCATCTTAAAAAAGCCTGTCTCATTCTCTACAACAGTTCTAGTACCCACACCATAATATGTGAAAAAATGTGTGAAAAACGTGATAACACCTCACGGGCGCACCACCAATGGGACCCCTGGCTGGTACTCACCAGGATGGCCCTGTTATCATCATCGGTGTTATCACGCTGAACGGAAACGTGTCCAACCAAACCCGTGTTAGTGGTGATGTGTACAGTGGAACAAACAGACAACACATACATATAGTGGGACAATACCACATATATAAAATCCACAACAAGCATGAACCGACCACTTTTATTCTTGTTCTAATCTGCTTGTTGTACTCAAGTTAAAAAGGTGAAAAAGGCTACTACCTATAGAGCCAATATCAACTTGCCGACATGTTTCATTGCCTTAATAATTTCAGGCAATTTCTTCAGGGCATATCTTTAGTCGCCACTGCTTAGGACACCAGGGTTGTAGATACTGTTGTAAAGACAAACCACAAAAGAGCACAAAAAAGCGTCTCACTCAAATATCCTTTACGTGTGTAATTCTCTAAACACACCGCACTGCACACACAATCATATTTTGTATATTTACCCTCAGTCGGCCAAAGTGTCTCCTACCAGCCACGAGGTATTTAAAAACAAA
Source organism: Lissotriton helveticus (assembly GCF_964261635.1). Taxonomy (NCBI): domain Eukaryota; kingdom Metazoa; phylum Chordata; class Amphibia; order Caudata; family Salamandridae; genus Lissotriton; species Lissotriton helveticus. The sequence continues at coordinate 1,700,987,933 of NC_136057.1, forward strand.
ATACCCCCGAACTCCAGTCGTGAGTTCAAGAGGTTTCTCCTTGCGCGATGAATCACTGTAAACACACCGCAATTATGTTAAAAAATATGCCTTACGCATTAGTACAGACCTGTATTTCTCCAACTATTCCCTCTGTTTGTTTTAAGAGAAAGTTACCGCTATACGGAGAGGCGCCGGCTTTCTCTCATCCCTCGAGCAACCTTCTGGCGTCTCCTTCCCTGTTTACATACAGATTCCTTCTGATAGGCTCCCGTAGTCTCGCGGTAGCACGCGGCCATTTTGGATTGGGGCAGTTTCTATTCTAGATTGTAATGCAAGTGTGAACTCCCGTCTGTTCACGCGAGATGACGGGGTCTGTAGCCCTGGTTACACGGATACCGGTGTAATCTGCTGTCACCTCGTTAGCTGTTTTAGCTACCAGATCAAACAAGAGTAAACATACTTCTGTAATCAGAGCCCTGATTTACTCGTTAGTGTATAATAAATGAAGTGCATTTTGTAACATCCTATATGATTCATGTCCCACCACAGGCGAGTGTAGTCATTGCAGCTAATACTTTAGAAACCATACTAAAGGTTCTAATTAATCACATTGACTATAGGATTTTCGAATATTAGGATTCTCAGTAACCCTTGTTTACTCCTATGTTTGGTTTGTATTGTTTTGCTCTCAACAGACAGAATGTAGTATGTCTGGAGGGGCTTAATGCACAAGGGACGGTAATAAAACCTTCTGTAATGATCATATACAGTACTCCCAACTGAGCGGCCACATAGTGCATAATGCGAGTAAACCTATCGCAAGACTTATGGACCACTGAGAAAATCACCGTAGTCTGTTCCATTCTAAGAGTTCGTTCAGTCCTCTTTCTTCACTTTTCTCATTGTAGATCCATCTTGCTTCTTTTATCATAAGCGATCTTTCAATCGTTTGTGGATCTCCTTTCACTTTTTCCAGTACCACCCATTTGAAAGTGTGTTTATTTCTGTGGCAATGTTGCACAAGCTTTGTCGTTAGTCTACCAGTTCTAATTGTGCTTAGATGCTCCTGTATTCGTAGTTTTATTTTTCTTGTGGTTAGGCCAATATACTGAAGGCCACATTCGCATTGGAGTCTATATACCACATTTGTGGTATTGCAATTGCTGAATTGCCCCAACCACCATGTTTTACCCGATTGGAGCGTTATATTCAGTGTTTTTTCTGTCAAAGCACATACAGAACAGGATCCGCATGGGTAATGGCCATTAGGGATGTTTCTTTCATTTCCTTCATTGGATTGTTTTTCCCTTGTATGCACCAATTTATCTTTCAGATTGCACGCTCTTTTAAAAGAGAAACGTGGAGGGGGCATCTTGAACTCGTTGGTTGATAATAGTGCCCAGTGTTTCCTGATCGATTGACGTACTTTAGTCGCAAGCGGGTCAAATGTCATGATGACCGGAATACACTCCTCTCTTTCTCTCTTATTGGACTCCAACAAAACACTCCTGGGTGTGTTAAGGGCTCTTTTTCTAGCCTGCTTGATCACTCTCGGTGGATATTCTCTGGCCTTTAGTTTTTCACTCAGGATCATAGATTGCTCATTATAGTCTGTAGTGAATGAGCAATTTCTGCGGTATCTCAAAAATTGACCCACCGGCAGATTGTCCCTCAACGCCCTCGGATGGTATGACCTGTATGACAAAAGGGAGTTTCTGTCGGTGGGTTTTTGATGCACACGGGTTTTTAAGATGTTATCTGTAACTTCAATGTCCAAATCCAGATACACAGCTCTGCTCTTGCTGTACGTCCAAGTGAATCGCAAGCTCTGGTCTTGGGTGTTGAGCCAGTTTAAAAACTCGAGGAGGGTACCTTCATCACCAGTCCAGATGCAGAGCACGTCATCGATATATCTCTTCCAAAGACGCATATGGTCTTTGAAAGGATTGATGTCAGAATCGATGACGTGCTCCTCAAACTGGCCCACATAAATGCAGGCCAGGCTCGGCGCCATAGTTGCGCCCATCGAGGTGCCAGTCGTTTGGAGGAACAAATCCTCTTTGTAGCAGAAAAAATTTCTGGTTAACGCCAGTTCTATACACTGGAGTACAAACGTTTGGGGGGCATCGTAAAACCATTCCTGTTTAGCCAAAGCTCGTGCAGCAGCCACCAGGGCGGCATCTTGCGGAATGCATGAGTATAAGGACTCAATATCGATGGTCACTAGCATCTCCGTTATAGGGTCAAACATCATGTTATCCAGTACATTCAGTATGTCTGTCGTGTCTTTAACGAACGATTTCTGAGTCACGACTGACTCCCGGAGGAAGTAGTCGGCATACTGAGATAATGGTTCCAATACTGATTGGATACCCGACACAATAGGCCGGCCCGGTGGTGGTCTAGTGGGTTTGTGTGTTTTCGGTAAAATGTAGAAGGCAGGAGTCCTTGGGTTGGTGTTCACAAGGAACTCCGCCTCCTTTGATGTTATCCATTTTTGTTCTTTGGCTTTACCGACAAGCTCTTTAATTGTGTCCAGTAATTCTGGAGTTGGATCTCTTCTGAGTGGTTGGTAATTGGTACGTACACTTAGTAGTCGGAGTACTTCAATTTCGTAATCCTTGGTGTTAAGGACCACTATTGCACCGCCTTTATCGGCACTTTTTATTGTGATGTTGTCATTGCATTGTAGAGATCGCACTGCTTCCCAGTCACATTTTGACATGTTCTTAAATATTTTTTTGTTTTCATCCATTTCTAGAGTTTCAATGTCTTGAAGGACTTTAGACTCGAACACAGCCACCTCCGGACCGACGGTCCCACTTGCAGGACAAAATGTCGATGGTTTCCTTAGATTAGTATAGAAGCCTGTACTTTCCTCGTAGGGTTGTTTTGCGAAGAATTTTTTAAGTTTGATTTTTCTTATTGTTTCATGCAGTTCCATTCTGCATTTAAAAGTGTCGTGGTTCGGTGTCGGGACGAATCCCAAACCCTTATTAAGCACTTTCTCTTCATTAGTGGACAGTTGGTAGTCTGAGAGATTCACCACAATACTCATCCTAGAGGTTTCCTCCCCCTGCTGCGAGTCAGGCGTGGTGAGAAGGTTTGCCATTGTGGTGGGGGTCGATTGCCTCGTCCTCTCCCCCGTCCTTGTTGACCCGTTCCTCTGGTTCCTCCTTGGCCCTGTTCTAAAAAAGAACGTAGGAGTGCTCCCAGGTCAGTGGTGTTGCTGTCTTGTGGATTAAACCTTACTCTATTCGTTTGTTGTCCCTGGTCTTGTTCGTCCTCACTCGATGTATTGTCGAATGTCCAGTTCGTTGGATTGCGCCTTTGTTGTTGTTGTCTTGGACCACGACCTCTTCTTTGTCCTACCGAGGGCTGTTGTTCCTGGCTCGATTGATAATAGGAGTCATTCACATACGGGAAGGCCCATTCGTGGGTAAATCTTTGCAGGTTTCTTTCTAATCCTTTTGTTTTTTGAGTTACCATATAATTTTTGTATTCTGCTAGGTCACTCTGTATTTTACTCAAGTGGTCCTTTACATCTGCGAGGGTATCGTCACGCTTTATACTTTCTTCAAGTTCTATAATCTCTTTAAGAACTTCCTCGCTCAACCGCTGGGCCGTACTGATAATGAGGATTAACCAGTCCCTTGTGCACTTATTCGCAATGTAGCTCCAGTCTAGGCGGAACTTTTTGTCGTCAAGAAAAATTCTGGGTTCTATCCTCACCAATAAGCTTGCTGGTGCAGCTCCTTCATTATAGTATTCTGACATTAACGCCCCATGCAGGGCAATTCTGATGTGTTTCTTTTTTAAATTGCTTAATTTATCCCATTCTTCTCTGGCAGAACTAGTTCCACCTAAGGGGTTATCAGAAAATAATGATGGCCCAGCTAGAATAGCTGCAATTTGTTCCTCCGTGAACGCTAAACAGTTTTTATCCATTTATCCGTTTCTAGAATGGTTTTTAAAATGAATTGTGTGTGGTGTGCGACCACTATAATTACTACACGTAGAGTGAGAACACAGTATGTGACTAGGGGTTTGTATTTCAAGAGACAATGTTGGCTGCTCTCACGGCTGAGCCGCCGTACCTAGTATGCACACAAAATTGGAGCTTAGAGGGAAAATAGGTCTGGACCGCCCCCCACTCAATACATCATCAAAACAATAATGATCCAGACCAAGGGCACTCAATACATTTCTTTAGACTTGGCTCCCTATTGTCATATTCTTTTAACAATGACCACCCATTCCATGCTGTGTAGGGTTGGGGGTATACCAGTCAATGGCCCATCTTAAAAAAGCCTGTCTCATTCTCTACAACAGTTCTAGTACCCACACCATAATATGTGAAAAAATGTGTGAAAAACGTGATAACACCTCACGGGCGCACCACCAATGGGACCCCTGGCTGGTACTCACCAGGATGGCCCTGTTATCATCATCGGTGTTATCACGCTGAACGGAAACGTGTCCAACCAAACCCGTGTTAGTGGTGATGTGTACAGTGGAACAAACAGACAACACATACATATAGTGGGACAATACCACATATATAAAATCCACAACAAGCATGAACCGACCACTTTTATTCTTGTTCTAATCTGCTTGTTGTACTCAAGTTAAAAAGGTGAAAAAGGCTACTACCTATAGAGCCAATATCAACTTGCCGACATGTTTCATTGCCTTAATAATTTCAGGCAATTTCTTCAGGGCATATCTTTAGTCGCCACTGCTTAGGACACCAGGGTTGTAGATACTGTTGTAAAGACAAACCACAAAAGAGCACAAAAAAGCGTCTCACTCAAATATCCTTTACGTGTGTAATTCTCTAAACACACCGCACTGCACACACAATCATATTTTGTATATTTACCCTCAGTCGGCCAAAGTGTCTCCTACCAGCCACGAGGTATTTAAAAACAAAATACCCCCGAACTCCAGTCGTGAGTTCAAGAGGTTTCTCCTTGCGCGATGAATCACTGTAAACACACCGCAATTATGTTCAAAAATATGCCTTACGCATTAGTACAGACCTGTATTTCTCCAACTATTCCCTCTGTTTGTTTTAAGAGAAAGTTACCGCTATACGGAGAGGCGCCGGCTTTCTCTCATCCCTCGAGCAACCTTCTGGCGTCTCCTTCCCTGTTTACATACAGATTCCTTCTGATAGGCTCCCGTAGTCTCGCGGTAGCACGCGGCCATTTTGGATTGGGGCAGTTTCTATTCTAGATTGTAATGCAAGTGTGAACTCCCGTCTGTTCACGCGAGATGACGGGGTCTGTAGCCCTGGTTACACGGATACCGGTGTAATCTGCTGTCACCTCGTTAGCTGTTTTAGCTACCAGATCAAACAAGAGTAAACATACTTCTGTAATCAGAGCCCTGATTTACTCGTTAGTGTATAATAAATGAAGTGCATTTTGTAACATCCTATATGATTCATGTCCCACCACAGGCGAGTGTAGTCATTGCAGCTAATACTTTAGAAACCATACTAAAGGTTCTAATTAATCACATTGACTATAGGATTTTCGAATATTAGGATTCTCAGTAACCCTTGTTTACTCCTATGTTTGGTTTGTATTGTTTTGCTCTCAACAGACAGAATGTAGTATGTCTGGAGGGGCTTAATGCACAAGGGACGGTAATAAAACCTTCTGTAATGATCATATACAGTACTCCCAACTGAGCGGCCACATAGTGCATAATGCGAGTAAACCTATCGCAAGACTTATGGACCACTGAGAAAATCACCGTAGTCTGTTCCATTCTAAGAGTTCGTTCAGTCCTCTTTCTTCACTTTTCTCATTGTAGATCCATCTTGCTTCTTTTATCATAAGCGATCTTTCAATCGTTTGTGGATCTCCTTTCACTTTTTCCAGTACCACCCATTTGAAAGTGTGTTTATTTCTGTGGCAATGTTGCACAAGCTTTGTCGTTAGTCTACCAGTTCTAATTGTGCTTAGATGCTCCTGTATTCGTAGTTTTATTTTTCTTGTGGTTAGGCCAATATACTGAAGGCCACATTCGCATTGGAGTCTATATACCACATTTGTGGTATTGCAATTGCTGAATTGCCCCAACCACCATGTTTTACCCGATTGGAGCGTTATATTCAGTGTTTTTTCTGTCAAAGCACATACAGAACAGGATCCGCATGGGTAATGGCCATTAGGGATGTTTCTTTCATTTCCTTCATTGGATTGTTTTTCCCTTGTATGCACCAATTTATCTTTCAGATTGCACGCTCTTTTAAAAGAGAAACGTGGAGGGGGCATCTTGAACTCGTTGGTTGATAATAGTGCCCAGTGTTTCCTGATCGATTGACGTACTTTAGTCGCAAGCGGGTCAAATGTCATGATGACCGGAATACACTCCTCTCTTTCTCTCTTATTGGACTCCAACAAAACACTCCTGGGTGTGTTAAGGGCTCTTTTTCTAGCCTGCTTGATCACTCTCGGTGGATATTCTCTGGCCTTTAGTTTTTCACTCAGGATCATAGATTGCTCATTATAGTCTGTAGTGAATGAGCAATTTCTGCGGTATCTCAAAAATTGACCCACCGGCAGATTGTCCCTCAACGCCCTCGGATGGTATGACCTGTATGACAAAAGGGAGTTTCTGTCGGTGGGTTTTTGATGCACACGGGTTTTTAAGATGTTATCTGTAACTTCAATGTCCAAATCCAGATACACAGCTCTGCTCTTGCTGTACGTCCAAGTGAATCGCAAGCTCTGGTCTTGGGTGTTGAGCCAGTTTAAAAACTCGAGGAGGGTACCTTCATCACCAGTCCAGATGCAGAGCACGTCATCGATATATCTCTTCCAAAGACGCATATGGTCTTTGAAAGGATTGATGTCAGAATCGATGACGTGCTCCTCAAACTGGCCCACATAAATGCAGGTCAGGCTCGGCGCCATAGTTGCGCCCATCGAGGTGCCAGTCGTTTGGAGGAACAAATCCTCTTTGTAGCAGAAAATATTTCTGGTTAACGCCAGTTCTATACACTGGAGTACAAACGTTTGGGGGGCATCGTAAAACCATTCCTGTTTAGCCAAAGCTCGTGCAGCAGCCACCAGGGCGGCATCTTGCGGAATGCATGAGTATAAGGACTCAATATCGATGGTCACTAGCATCTCCGTTATAGGGTCAAACATCATGTTATCCAGTACATTCAGTATGTCTGTCGTGTCTTTAACGAACGATTTCTGAGTCACGACTGACTCCCGGAGGAAGTAGTCGGCATACTGAGATAATGGTTCCAATACTGATTGGATACCCGACACAATAGGCCGGCCCCGTGGTGGTCTAGTGGGTTTGTGTATTTTCGGTAAAATGTAGAAGGCAGGAGTCCTTGGGTTGGTGTTCACAAGGAACTCCGCCTCCTTTGATGTTATCCATTTTTGTTCTTTGGCTTCACCGACAAGCTCTTTAATTGTGTCCAGTAATTCTGGAGTTGGATCTCTTCTGAGTGGTTGGTAATTGGTACGTACACTTAGTAGTCGGAGTACTTCAATTTCGTAATCCTTGTTGTTAAGGACCACTATTGCACCGCCTTTATCGGCACTTTTTATTGTGATGTTGTCATTGCATTGTAGAGATCGCACTGCTTCCCAGTCACATTTTGACATGTTCTTAAATATTTTTTTGTTTTCATCCATTTCTAGAGTTTCAATGTCTTGAAGGACTTTAGACTCGAACACAGCCACCTCCGGACCGACGGTCCCACTTGCAGGACAAAATGTCGATGGTTTCCTTAGATTAGTATAGAAGCCTGTACTTTCCTGCCCAATTTAAAGACCCAGTTCTGCTCTTTGAGTAGAAGATACTTTGACACATCAGTAGTATGTGCAGGAATGTAGGGCTGCTCAATCACTGTCCACTGGAACGCCGTGGATGGATGGCGTGCCTCCAAAAAGTGATTGGCAATTTTGTAGCTTGTCTCTTGCACCTAATGGTGCTCTTATGCTCAGATATTCTAACCCTGATTTTACGGGTTGTCATCCCTACATATCTCTCAGGGACATGTGATGAGATAAATAAGGTTATCGCTGTTGCAGTTCGTGAATTTGGTTGGAATCCAAGGTCTCGTGGTGCCTATATCTATTTCAGTTGACTTCTTAGTCTGTGGGCAGGACTGGCACGTGCCCCAGGGATGATGGCCCGTTACTGGAGGAAGGTTCCAAAGCGAACCCAGAGCCCTGTGTCTCTCTTCACGTGGCCTCGTGTGAACCGTCCAGTCTCTAAGTTTAGGACCCCTCTTAAACGAGAACAGAGGACTCTGTATTGAAACATGACCTGAATTGAGGATGGACCAGTGTCTTTTGACCACTCTCTGTATTTTATTTGACAGTGTCCCGAACGTAGTGACAAAAGTAAGTCTATTCAAAGGGTGCTTGGGGACAGACGGTTCTAAGAGTGCCAGGCGGTTATTATTTCTGGTACGCTTGAGTGAACGTTGCACAAGTCTAGGTGGATACTTCCGTGAAACTAGTTGTTCCTTGAGAGCCACAGAGTGGGTTTTGAACGCCACAACGCTTGAGCAGTTCCTCTGAACTCTGAGGAATTGTCCATACGGCAGGTATTTGCTTAGGGACTTAGGATGATGGCTGTCGAAGCACAACAGGGAGTTCTTTGCCAATGGTTTCCTGTCTAGTTTGGACTGAAGCCCCTCAGGGGTTGCCGTAATCAAAAGGTCTAAGAAGGCTAGTTTGTCTTTACCTACTTCCACCGTGAAACGGAGGAAGTTATTCCTACTGTTCAACCAGTTCAAAAACTCAAAACACCTTTCGCTGGTACCCCGCCACACCACAAGGACATCATCGATGTACCTATTCCATGTTTTGATACATTCAAGGAAAGGGTTCGTGATTGCCAGTATGTGCTCCTGCTCAAAAGAGTGAACGTATAGATTCGCCAGACTGGGAGCATAAACGCTCCCCATACTGGTATCCGATACCTGAAGGTACGTTGTATCCTCAAATCTAAAGAAGTTATGCTTCATTGCTAGGGTAGCACAGGCCATGATGAAGTTGACCGGGGTGATGCTGTCTAAAGTCCTAGATTGTATCAGGGACTGGATAACTTCTAGAGTCTCATCCTGTGGTATAGATGTGTATAGTGATTCCACATCAAATGAAACAAGAAGATCAGTAGTGATGTCAAAATCTATTTCGGGTAATAGGCATAATACATCGGCTGTATCCTTGAGATAGGTTGGCATCTCTTATACCATAGGGCACAGAAAGTAATCAACAAAAGTTGATAACGGCTCAAGAATAGACCCAATGCCCGAAATTATAGGACGGCCCGGGGGCGGTCTTTGCTTTTTGTGCACCTTGGGCAGGGCATAAAAATAAGGGGTTACTGGGTGTTCAGTGCACAGAAAAGCCGCTTCTTGCGGCGTGATCCACCCTTCAGATAACGCTTCTTCAGTCATGCATAGGATGGTTGTCTTCAGTTCTTCTGTCGGATCATCATCATCAAATAGTCTTTATTTCGACCATTAGGTCATAAAAGATGCACAATACAAAAAGAAAAAAACACATGTAACCACGTCATAACAAATAAAACATTGAATACATGTATAAAAAGGCTCCTGTACAGGGTTGAACATCTTTGGAAAAGATAAAAATGTCTACATGCTACCCAACATCTTTAAAAAGCGATTACGCGTATACCAGACATTAATAAAAAACTTTGAGAGTGCAAAAACAGTTGGGCCAGTAACATCAGATTTTAAAATCCTGTACATTGGTGCATATTCCCTACCACCCATATTCCTTATCAACGGAAGGAGCCAGTACTTTCTAGCTGCCTTGTAGGCTGGACAGAAAAAGACCACATGCAGGTCGTTTTCCTCCTTGTCTTCACATACAGGACAGTGCTTTACAGGGAAAGCCGATGACCACGAGCTTGTAAAAGACCGGAAGGGCAATGTGCCATACCTCCACTGCAGGAAGAGTTTTCTGGCAAGTATGGGGTAGATAGGATCCAATGCCTTCTCAAACCTATAAAGATCCTTACTTTGCAAGAACACAGCTGATAGAGACCCATCTGGCTGGGCGGCTTTGGCCCCTGCCAATTTGCGTTCATGATACAAATTCGACAGAGACCTCTTAGAAATATTTAATGCTGCCGTCGCCGGGTCTGTCCATAAATCAGGGAGCCCCAATTCCATACAGGTAGCTTGAATATTTTTGATCCAGGGAACACTAAGCACCTTGGGGTGATACAGTATTTCGACCAGTTCCGCCCTATAGTCTACGAGATCGTTGCTACTCCATAGCCTACGCCAAAAGGCTATGGGTCTCAGGCTTATCTCGTCAGCTAGTGGTCGTAGCCCTAAGTCAAGCCTCAGGGGAAAAAGTGGTGTACTCGGGGGGAGTGCGGCTACCTGCCTTATAAACTTGTTTTCTGTTACTGACAGGCTGCGGCAGGGCAAATGACCCCACAGTTCAGCCCCATACATAATCGCTCCCCTAGCCTGGGCCTTGTATATCTGGATTAGGGCCCCCAATAGGCGGTACGTCGAGCTAGTCATTATCCGGACAATACCCCCAGTGGTTTGTATGAGTTTAAGATTTGCCCTACTCTGGTGGGATCCCCAGGTCATGGTTTCGTTGAGGGTCACTCCAAGATACTCGAAAGTGGCTACTCTTTCAAGCCGCACGGCTCCCAGTTGTGGATTCTGGCGCAGTTTCTGGTTCGGGTTCAAAACCATGAATTTGGTTTTAGTGGCATTGATTTCTAGCCCTCTATCAAGGCAGAAGGCCATGAAGGAGTCGAGTATCCTTTGTATGCCCATAGGGGTTTTAGATAGCAGCAGGGTGTCATCCGCAAACATAATTGCGGGCACCCTGCTGCCATTTAGTCTGGGGGCGTCGGTATAGTCGGTGGCATTGAGATGGGCGATTACCCCGTTGACAAAAAGGCAAAACAGGGTCGGCGCCAACACACAGCCCTGTCTTACCCCTCGGCCAACGGGGAATCTATCAGTCAGTTCCCCCGACCTCCCACACCTCACACGGGCGTAATTACTGTGGTGCAGCCTCTGTAAGATTGACAAGATATCTGGGGGGACGCCCATCTCAGCCAAGACGCTCCAAAGTTTCCCCCTGGGGACCAGGTCGAAGGCGGCCCGTAGGTCCACAAAAATTGTGTACAAACTGCCGCCTTCGAACTTTGCTGTCTTCCAATAGATTAGATTCAATCTAAAAACCTGGTCCACTGTGGATACCCCCTTCCTAAACCCCGCCTGATAGGGACTGAGGGCTCCCACCTCCTCCATCCAATCCTGAAGCCTGTTCAGCAAAACCCTACCGAACAGCTTCTGTGGTACGTCTATTAGACTAATCGGTCTGTAGTTGGCTGGGAGGAGAGGGGAGCCCTTCTTAAAGATGGGAACCACCTCTGCCCCCAGCCAAGTACTAGGGATTTCCATCCCACCGAGAACACTGTTGAAAAGAGCAGTAAGGTAAGGTGCCCAGACAGTGGGCTCCTGTTTGAACAGGTCCCCCGGTAAGCTGTCCAGTCCCGGCGCCTTCCCGGAAGCCAGGCCTGAGATGGCAGCAGTGACCTTACCCAGCGTTATTGGCTCCCCTTGGTTGCCCGGCCCATCCACCTCAATAGCTGCAGGAGGTTCTCCCGGCTCAGAGCTGTATAGGGACTGAAAATGAGCCTGCCAGACCCCAGGTGCTATATTAGGCTCAAGTGCCGATTGTAGATTCCCTGACCCCCCGTTCACTATCCTCCAAAACAAACGTTGGTTTTGGAGCGCTAAAGCCTTTGTGAGTTCTTCCCACTGGTTTTCCTCCCATTCTGCTTTAGCCTTGGCAAGAAGCTTTTTATAGGCTCGCCTGCTTTGCTTCAGGCGTTCCCCTCCTATACCCTCCTTAATTACTCCAAGCAGTTCTGTTTTAGCCCGTCTGCATGCTAGATTGTACCACAATGCTTTGCCTTGGGGCCTCTTCCTTGGCTTTCGTGAGCTACTGGTAAAATGGAGTACCGCAATTTTTGTAAGGTCCTCATGGGCATTGTACAGTTTAATCTGGGAGTCTATATTATTTGCCTCCATGTCAGAGCTCCCCACGATTTCCAAAATAGGGATAATCTCAGCATATAGTAAGGGGAGTTTGTCCTTAGTTGTAACCAGGTGCTCCCACCTGATTCTTCTCCTGCTGTTATCCAAGAGAAGCGCGGGTTTATTCCCTTCCACTATGGGCCCTAGAGTTTGGGGGCCTGGATGAGCCAGGTCAAGCTCAAGGGCGTTGTGGTCACTCTCGATCCTTTCCATCACCCTAAAATCCCGAATTGTAGTCCACCTCACTAATTGGACCAAGACATAGTCCAAGCGGGACTCTCTCCCCCGTCTATTATAAGTAGTTTTACTAGGTATATCGGATTTCATTCGCCCATTACAGGCTCTGATTCCGAACCTTAGGGTGAGAGCAGTAATTTGTAGTGCTAATGGGGTCCAAGCTTTCGCAGGAGGTGCTTCCACCGCGGGAACTGCCCACCTGGCATCATCTTCCAGTGAAAGCCCTTCCAAAAGGCCGGGTAATGGCTCAAAATGAGAATTAAAGTCCCCACCCACCACATAGTATGAATCATTCGGCAGTTCAGATAAAAAGTTCGAAAGTTCATCAATGGTTGGTGATTCCTTTGCCATTCCCGTCGGCCTGGAATAGATGTTGACCAGCACAAGTTTGGCTTTGTTTGGCCATAGTAGTGAGACCACAAGGATGTCTTCGGAATTAAACGGCCACCGTGTGGCCACACAACCCAAATGAGAAGCTACCCACGTCGTGAGCCCCCCTGACGGACGGCCTTTACCTTCCCACCTTGCTGGAATGGAGAATGATGTATACCCTTGATGCCCGTAGTCCTCTCTGGCCCAGGTTTCCTGGAACATACAAACGTCACCCGTCTCAATGTAATTTACCCAATGTGGCTCGCCCAGTTTGTTGACCAAACCCGCAATGTTCCAGCAAATTAGCTTCAAATGTTCAGGGGTATCGGTAGCCAAGCCATGGGAGTTTGAGACGGATGTTCCAGGCGCCACTTCCAACGGGAGGCCTGAGTCAGGCGCAACAATGGGGGCAGCAATAGGGGCAAATGGCTCAGAGTGGCTAAACAAACCGTTATCCACAAGCAGAAGGTCTCGTTCATTTCCCACAGCTGTATCTACCTTATCCACTGGCAGATAGAAAGGACCACAGATGTCATTATCAGGAGCCACTAGATCATCCGATGAGCCAGAGATTGTACCAGTAGCCGCGGTGAAAAGTTCAGAAAGTCCGCAGGCGCCATTATCCCGGGTAACTGGCTTGTGTACAGCAAGTCAGTCGACCCCGTCCAGGCCACTCAAGCAATTGAAACGATTAAAATGGAAATAGGGTGTGTCCGGCAGTTGGGAATGCGGGCGTTGTATATGGTCCTTGTGTCTGCGTCTGTAGTCCACCCTTGTCCACTTATCATGCAATGGGACCTTATGCATGCGAATAGGAGGGAAGAAGAAGGAAACTGGGAGGGTCTGGATGGTGGAATCCAGTGATCTATTTACTCCTTCACAAATGTGCAGCACAGTGCCCGGATCTTTAAAAGTTACCAGAATACAGTCCCCTATTATTGATTTTCTGGTCTTCCCCAACCACGGGACCCTCCTAACCATAATAATCTCATTATTAAAATGAGATGGTAAAGGTCGGTTCCAATTAAGCCATTTGATAACCTTTTTCTTAAGAGATAGATACTCTTCATTTTCCCCTGATCTTAGATGGGGGGCACCTGCTAAGACTACTGTTAGGCTATTGGCTTCTGGCGGGAGATCTGGCCTCCGTGCTCTTGGGGCAGGCCCGACCGGAGAATGTGGAGTGGCTTTACCGTTTTCCTGGTATCTTTCCTTAGACTCTGCCTGGGATCTTTGAGGGGGGTAGTCTGATAATTGTGGTAGTCCGTTGGTTTGGTTGTTGTGCTGTGCCTGGAATGGAATAGCCATAAGTGGCTGAAGGGGGGGGGCAGATGGCACACTCTGGGGTAGGGCTTTATTGGCAGATGTTGCAACTCCTGCTTCTAAAGGATCCCCTACAGAAAGATGGGTTCCCACTAGCTTAGTTTGCTTACTTACTAAGGTGTTCAGGGTAGTAAGAGATGTTTCTAATAAAGTGAGCCTAATCTCCACTTTTTTCAAACTGTCGCTAATGGGCTGCAAGAGGGAGCGGAATAGAATTTGTATGCTCCATATAGATGTAAGTGAGGGGATTTTGTTCGATGTATTGGCCTCTAAATCCTTGTTAGTAGGAACTATAATGGGGCTTTGATCCTTAGAAGGAGGAATAGTAGGCACGATCTCGACCGCCTTCCCCGGTAGGAGTGGGTTAGTGTGTTTCTTGCCAAAATCAAGATGAGATAGTTTGGGTTTCCCCCATCCCCCTATTGATTTCCTAATACGTTTACTAGGCGGAGGCCTATGCACCTCGACCACAACATTAGGTTTTGACTTACTCTTCTTAGCCATTTGCATAGGAGGGGATTGGGTTACCAGATTAACCGGGATAACAGATTGTGTTGGGACAACTGGATCAGGGTGCTTTCCAGGCACCATCCCTGAAGTACAGGGGATTTCCCTAAGTAAGAGGGGAAGGTCCTCAAGGGTCAGGGGATTTGGGCTATCAAGAAGCGTGCCTTCCTCTTGAGAGATAGGGTAGGGGTTAATCTCAGTCAGAGATCTGTTTTTCATAGATTCGATGGAGCGCCTACGCTCCGCCCTACGCTTCTCTAATGAGGTTTCTTTGCCCGCCTCTCCCTTGGCAGATTTAAAATAGTTATCCAACGTCCCTATACTGGAAGCCCCCTCCCTTGATGGGGTTTCACCTGGTGATGGCGAGGGCATTGCTTTGTTCGTTACTGAGACAGGGATTAAGGGAATAAGGGAATGGGCCCAGCCCGGCCTCCTTCGGCCCCGGACGGCCACAGACGGTCCCGCCCTTGTCCCGGGCTTCTCCCGCGCGCTCCCGCGCAGCGGGATTGCTGCTTCCTCTTTGTAAGAATACGAGATACACCGAGGGGGCGGAGCCGGCAGGGAGAGGAGCCCAGCTGGAATCGGGCGCGCGGTGACTCCTGGTCCGTGGAGTCCTCCGCTCTACCCTCGCAGCCCTGCCGGTGTACTGGAGTGCAGGTAATGCCCCTAGGAGTCAGCTGCCGCTGCAAACCGCGAAGCGGGACCCGCGGAGCGGGTCCGGCGAGGCGTGGCGGCTCACAGCAGGCAGGGTCCGAAGTAAGGAGTAGTAGATGCGGCGTTGCAGCAGGGAATCCGCCGAGGGTGCAATTAACAGCCCCTTAAGAGTTGTTATGCTGGGGGCGGGGCCGGCAGGGAGAGGAGCCCAGCTGGAATCGGGCGCGTGGGGACTCCTGGTCTGTGGAGTCCTCCGCTCTACCCTCGCAGCCCTGCCGGTGTACTGGAGTGCAGGTAATGCCCCTAGGAGTCAGCTGCCGCTGCAAACCGCGAAGCGGGGCGGCTCACAGCAGGCAGGGTCCGAAGTAAGGAGTAGTAGATGCGGCGTTGCAGCAGGGAATCCGCCGAGGGTGCAATTAACAGCCCCTTAAGAGTTGTTATGCTGGGGGCGGGGCCGGCAGGGAGAGGAGCCCAGCTGGAATCGGGCGCGCGGGGACTCCTGGTCCGTGGAGTCCTCCGCTCTACCCTCGCAGCCCTGCCGGTGTACTGGAGTGCAGGTAATGCCCCTAGGAGTCAGCTGCCGCTGCAAACCGCGAAGCGGGGCGGCTCACAGCAGGCAGGGTCCGAAGTAAGGAGTAGTAGATGCGGCGTTGCAGCAGGGAATCCGCCGAGGGTGCAATTAACAGCCCCTTAAGAGTTGTTATGCTGGGGGCGGGGCCGGCAGGGAGAGGAGCCCAGCTGGAATCGGGCGCGCGGGGACTCCTGGTCCGTGGAGTCCTCCGCTCTACCCTCGCAGCCCTGCCGGTGTACTGGAGTGCAGGTAATGCCCCTAGGAGTCAGCTGCCGCTGCAAACCGCGAAGCGGGACCCGCGGAGCGGGTCCGGCGAGGCGTGGCGGCTCACAGCAGGCAGGGTCCGAAGTAAGGAGTAGTAGATGCGGCGTTGCAGCAGGGAATCAACATCCAAGGGTCGATAGGATCTCACATCGCTCAGTTGCCGCAAACACTCCGCACGGTAGGTACTAGTGTCCAAAAGGACAATGGCACCGCCCTTGTCTGCCGGTTTTATGGTCAGTTTTTTGTCTGCCGATAATGCCTTTAGAGCCAGCTGTTTGTCTTTGGGAAAGTTGCAAAACACTTTCTCTTGCTGTGTGAACAGTTCTTCAATACTCTTCTCAATAGCTTGCTCAAAAGCAAGTACCTTGGGAGGCATAGAGTGGGCAGGTGGATTGAAGGTGGACTTCCTCTTCAGCCCAGTGTTCACCTCCCTAATGTCTTGTTCGTCAGATCCCTGTTTGTTGGCAAAGAAGAAATATAATATAACTTTGCGTAAGAATTTAGCCAATTCTAAGCATGATTCAAAATGGTCATTTCTGTGTGTAGGGACAAAGCCCAGCGATAACACCAGGACCTTAGCACATGTCCTTGAGAAAGCGAAACTTCTCACCACCCCTACTGCAGCAATCACACTCGATGCCAAAAAGGCGTTCGACAAAGTGGATTGGACATACTTGGAAGCTGTCTTGCATAAATTCGAATTAGGGTCGTCCTTTACGAAATTAGTTATGTCCCTTTACTCCTGTCCCTCAGCCAGAGTCAGAGCGGGAGGGTCATTTTCCTCATCATTCAGGCTGCAGCAGGGAACCAGACAGGGGTGCCCTCTCCCCTTCATTATTCCTTTTGGCCATCAAACCGTTTCTGCATCACATACGCAATAATAAAGACATATCGGGAATCCCCTTCAATGAATGCACGATAACAATTACAGCCTATGCAGATGACGTGCTGGTTGTATAAGAAAAGGCGGAGGAGGCTATACCAGCCCTTATGTCCACTATTGAAGAGTTTTCGAAGGTGTCTGGATACAAATTAAATAAAGACAAAACAGAAGTTAAATTATTGAATAACCAAGGAAATAAGGAAATACTGGGCGACTCTCGATTAACATTGCAGCCGGGCTGCTTCAAGTATTTGGGGTTGGATTTTGATAAAGACCTTATCGCTACGTTACGAATTAATGAGGACCTGCTCCTAAAGAAAATGTCCAAACTACTTGACGGATGGTCTCCTAAGTATCTATCGTGGTGGGGGAGGGTTGAGACCCTGAAAATGATGGTGATTCCGCTGGTCAACTATCTAGCAAGTATGCTCCCAATGACCTTCTCTGAGGATTTCTTGCACAAGGTGGATAAGCTTTTTGGTACATTTTTGTGGCAAGGGAAGAAGCCCAGGATATCAATGAAGAAGCTACAGCTAGCTAAAGAGAAAGGCGGTCTGGGTCTCCCCAACTTTAGAAATTACCAAACTGCGTTCCTGTGTAAGCAAGGTGCAGAGTGGCTGGTCGACGACCCAGCATATGTCCTGCTGTGGTTAGATATAAAGAGATCCCTCATTGGCAATGTCCCCCTCCCTGCGCTACTTACAATGGATTTGACACACCTTCCCCACTCGAAATACATCTTACTGAACACGAGACGTGCCTTTCTAAGACTGGACCAATCCCACAAAACTGGTCTCAAATTTAAAAATACCACTTCAGTGGCTCTATGGCATAACCCTGCCCTTAAAATTAATGGGGAACCCCTCCACTGGGAATATTGGTCTGCAAAAGGTATTAATTTGGTGAGTGACCTATATGATGGGTTGTACCCCCTACCGTTCTCCTCAATTCAGGCCACACATTGTCTCACTCTGATGGACTTTTATGATTTCCTCAAACTAAAGGCACTCCTGTCCACTCGTTCTCTCAAACCCTCCGAGCCTTGGCTTAAGACCCAGTTAACACATATTAGGACAGCCGGTCACTTTGTGTCAAGGGTGTATAAACTTCTCCTCCCTATACCGGGGAAAGCTCAAAGGCGTAACAAGACACGATGGGAGGCTGAACCCAACTCAACGGGGCTAACTTTTGACTGGGACAAAATTCATGCTACAGCCCTTGTAAACAAAATCACCCCAATATTATGACAAACCAAATATATGCTACTTAATAGGACGTATTGGACGCCGAATAGGCTTTTTAGGCTTCAACTACGGGATAGCCCCAAATGTTGGAATTGCAACTCAGATGCAGGAGACCTGACCCACATGCTTTTTAACTGCCCCTCACTGGGAAACTACTGGGGAAGAATCTTTGAGTGTGTAGAACATATTTTTAAAATTAAGCCTGCTAGGGAATTTGTTTATGTCTTACTGGGTGTTTTGGACTCAAATCTGGCGAATGACAACGACCGCCAATTATTAGACTTGCTACTCACCCTGGCGTGTAAGGTAATCTTGTGTAAGTGGAAGAACGCTTCCGAAGTATCCTTTAAGATGTGGCAGGAGTGGGTATCCTGCATCAGAGGAGCGGACAATCCAGCTCTGCATTCCTCCCCTTGGCGTGCTTCACATAAGAAGCTCTGGAAATCCCTAGATGCTTCTTCCTTTTCATTTGACACCCCCTAAAGCCAATCTATAGTAACTGTATTACCGATAGTTGTGGTGCATTCTAGTTATCACTGTATATGTAGCATTACTCTTTACGAATCTCGGCGGGGGTTGTGTGGTGACACTTACATCTTATGACACCCATTCGAGCCAAATTGACGATTATATGGTTGGAATTGTGTGGGACTGTAACCCTGGGCTATAGAAGACCTCGTTGTATATATACCAATTTATGCACATGTAACATCTGTGGATTGGACGTAATTTTTGGTCTTTGATACGCATTATTATCTTGTATTTTATTGCTTATTTTGTATTATGCTTATTTCATGAATCAATATATGTGCTCATTCATGCTATTCTTTGTTCTTCTTTCTTTCATTTTCGTTCTGTATCATTTTGTATTATTCTTTATTGGTCATTATTTCTTTGTCTTCCCAATAAAAATGATTTGAACAGAAAAAAAAGAATTTCTGTACTAGTTTTTGCCTCTTTTAAATCTTGACGTGCATGTCTAACTTCGATTTCAGTGACATTTGGTCGTGGTTGTGTTCCCTGACATTAATAACAAAATACTTTTTAATAGTAACCCTCCCATAACAAGCATTAGAGTAGTATTTTGTACATTTTCAATTAACATTCTTGTAATTGTAATCAGCATTTATAGTGCTCACTGTGACCCTACGGGTATCCTTGCGCTTGGACACGTGAGATCAGCTAACCTCTGAGTATATTGGAGGGTACAGGGTCAGTGAAGCTAAAAGGCCACAGCCACAGACTTAGACCCTAGCAAAGAGCCAAGTCTTTAGCTTCTTTCTGAATGCCTGAATCGGCTGGGAGTTTGTTGCAGGCCGAAGCTGCTGCAATACTGAAAGCCCTGCCTCCTGATCTGACTCTTCTAAACCTGGATACTCTCACCAGTTCAGCTGAGGAGGAGCGAAGGTTACGAGAGGGGACATACCATTCAAATCTGCTCTGTAATGGCTTGGGCCCAAGGCCATGCAGAACATTTAAGACTATGCATAGCGACTTGAACTGTATCCTCTGCATAACTGGAAGCCAGTGGAGCTCAGTTAGGGCCTGCAAAGCCAATGAATGGCGTGATCTCATTACAGCTAACTTGGCCACCATCAACTGGATTCTCTGGAGTCTCCCTATAAGATATTTAGGAGACTCCAGCAGCAATGCGTTGCAGTAATCCAGTCGGCTCAGGACAATACTCCCTACTACCAACAATCTGGCCTGTTTAGGGAGCAGTGGAAGGATCCTTCAGAGCACTCTCATCAGAGTGAAGGAGCAACCAACTATCTTCATTACTTGAGATTCTAGACTCAAATTACCATCAAAGCTGACTTCTAGATTGCGTACTACCTTGGCGGGAATCAGTGGAGCTGTCACCGGTAGTGGCCAAAACCCAGTATGAAGTTGAAGGGGAACCTTCACAGCTGAGCAACACAGGATCTCATTTTTTCCCCATTGAATTGCAAGTAATTATTTTGTAGCCATGATGCAGTGTCTTGCAAACAGTCAGGAAATGTTTCCAGTGAGAGTGACTAGTGGCCTTCTAGAGACAGAATCAATTGGGTGTCATCAGCATAATTCACAAGGCTGAAATTATATGATTTGATGACAGCAACCAAATGCCTCATGTAGATGTTAAATAAAATAAGGCTGTTAGCAGACCCCTGTGGCACACCATGCTGGACATTCATGAACTGTGATTGGTACGGGGGAAGAGCAACTGCCTGTTGCCTCTCGGAGAGGTAAGATTGAAGCAACGCCAGTGCCAGCCCTCTTGATGCTTGTGCTTTCTTGGCTGTAAGTGTCACCCATCTTGAGAGTAATTGTTTGCCTTTCTGTGATGTAATACTACTTGCTCTTTCTGTCATTCTGTCTGAAAATAATTTAATAATATAGTTAAATAAGGTGTAAGAGTTTACTTTGTATTTGCTAATTTAATATTACAACAACCATTTTATACTCACATATGTGCTGTGGATTTTAATTTCAGTTCTCTTTTTTAGTTTACATTGAAGCTGTTTCATTGTGGGTCAGGTGATTTGTTTTCTGTTTGGGAGAACGGTGAATACGTTAAATTGTTTAATGTTTATGTTTGGATAGTTTGTAGGGGGTTAGGGTGTTTAGTTTTATGTTTTAGGTTTAAGGGTTAGCTGATGTTTAAAAGTGATTTGATTTTACTTACTTTTTACGTGCCTTTTACCAGGTGTTTGATCTTTGAGTTTCATTGGTGGTTCTGTAGGTTGTAGATTGTGTTGTAGTTTTTCTGTTTGGTAACTATATAAAAATAGAAAGTTTAGTTAGCTATTTGTACTTTAACATTTTTAAGTAGGTTAATTTTGGCTATGTTAATGTTGTGCTTACTTTTGAAGGTAGGTGCATATTTTCTTCTAGTTTTCTGCGGGCAACTTGGCCATGTCTTGTTGTCTTGCATCATTAGTGTTTTTGGTGTGTTAAGTGTTGAAATGCTCTGCTCCTTGTATATTGCATGTTTAATGAATTAGATGTTTGTATTAGTTAGTTTGTTTTATGGTTGTTTTTATTGGTTAGTGATTTTTTTCATATTATCTTTTATGGTGGACACTAATTAGTGTTTCAGTTTTAATATTTGCTATATATTTCATTTGTTTGTGTTATTTTTGGATATATTTTCATGTTTCATTTTATTAATGAATGTTTATTTATTGATTTATAAGAATTGTATTCGGCATTTATTATTTTTTAATTATTTCATGTATTGTTTTTAGTATATTTTTAGAGTTTATTTTAATGGTATAATATTTAAATAATGTATTGAGTTGATTCATGAATTTATATTGAGTTTATTTTAATTTTTGTAAAGTAAAATATAGTTCATATATAGTATTTTGTGATATTTGTTTTTTTATGATATTAATGTAGTTAACATAGAGTATTTTTTACATTTTATATAATTATTTAAAGGTAACAATAGTTTTCTTTAAAATAGTTGTGGATTCAATATTAAAAGAAATAGATATTTTTAACAGTGATATTTTGGTCATCTATATTAGTGTCAGTGTTATTTGACTATAGCATGGGTACTCACAAACTTTCTCTCAGGGGCCAAATTTACAGTGTGGTTTGAGGCCGAGGGCCGCACCGGTGGGGGCGGGGTCAGTGGGGGAAGGGGGGGCGGGTCTAGAGCAAAAAAAAACTGTGACCATGAGGTTGAACACAGGTCCCTGCAGTGGACGCCTTCATCCACTGAGCCACCAGACCCGCCACACACACATACAATTCAGAAAAGGGGGTGGTGATGAACAGAGTGTCTGAATTAAGCAGACCACTCTTACCCAGTCCAAAGATCAGGGCTTGATCCATCACCGTTATTTAGCTCACTGCCCCATCCCAGCTCAGAACCTGGCTATATGCAAATTAGTCTGTCCCTGGCTCAGTGCATCATGGGAACAGGGCAGACCAAACTACCAAGCCAATTCTTCACAAGAAAGGAGACAAGCTTCCGGGGACCGGTTTCTGGCATTTCAGCCGTCGTCGGCCCGGCTTGCTTGAATCCTGATGGAGCAGTGAGCAAGGGACTCATGTCTGAGTATACCCTGCCACACCTATAGTGGCCAAAAACGATTCAGAAAAGGGGGTGGTGATGAACAGAGTGTCTGAATTAAGCAGACCACTCTTACCCAGTCCAAAGATCAGGGCTTGATCCATCACCGTTATTTAGCTCACTGCCCCATCCCAGCTCAGAACCTGGCTATATGCAAATTAGTCTGTCCCTGGCCCAGTGCATCATGGGAACAGGGCAGACCAAACTACCAAGCCAATTCTTCACCAGAAAGGAGACAAGCTTCCGGGGACCGGTTTCTGGCATTTCAGCCGTCGTCGGCCCGGCTTGCTTGAATCCTGATGGAGCAGTGAGCAAGGGACTCATGTCTGAGTATACCCTGCCACACCTATAGTGGCCAAAAACGATTCAGAAAAGGGGGTGGTGATGAACAGAGTGTCTGAATTAAGCAGACCACTCTTACCCAGTCCAAAGATCAGGGCTTGATCCATCACCGTTATTTAGCTCACTGCCCCATCCCAGCTCAGAACCTGGCTATATGCAAATTAGTCTGTCCCTAGCCCAGTGCATCATGGGAACAGGGCAGACCAAACTACCAAGCCAATTCTTCACCAGAAAGGAGACAAGCTTCCGGGGACCGGTTTCTGGCATTTCAGCCGTCGTCGGCCCGGCTTGCTTGAATCCTGATGGAGCAGTGAGCAAGTGAATCATGTCTGAGTATACCCTGCCACACCTATAGTGGCCAAAAACGATTCAGAAAAGGGGGTGGTGATGAACAGAGTGTCTGAATTAAGCAGACCACTTGCTCATTGCACCATCAGGATTCAAGCAAGCCGGGCCGACGACGGCTGAAATGCCAGAAACCGGTCCCCGGAAGCTTGTTTCCTTCCCAGTATAAGAATTGGCTTGGTAGTTTGGTTTGCCCTGTTCCCATCATGCACTGGGACGGGATCAGACTAATTTGCATGTAGCCAGGTTCTGAGCTGGGATGGTGCAGTGAGCTACAAAACGGTGATGGATCAAGCCCTGATCTTTGGACTGGGTAAGAGTGGCCTGCTTAATTCAGACACTCTGTTCATCACCACCCCCTTTTCTGAATCATTTTGTCCACCATAAGCGTGGAAGGGTATACTCAGATGTGAGTCCCTTGCTCATTGCACCATCAGGATTCAAGCAAGCCGGGCCGACGATGGCTGAAATGCCAGAAACCGGTCCCCGAAAGCTTTTTTCCTTCCCAGTATAAGAATTGGCTTGGTAGTTTGGTTTGCCCTGTTCCCATCATGCACTGGGACGGAATCAGACTAATTTGCATGTAGCCAGGTTCTGAGCTGGGATGGTGCAGTGAGCTAAAAAACAGTGATGGATCAAGCCCTGATCTTTGGACTGGGTAAGAGTGGTCTGCTTAATTCAGACACTCTGTTCATCACCACCCCCTTTTCTGAATCACACACACATACATACACACACACACACACAAACATCTCTCTCTCTCTCTCTCTCTCTCTCTCTGTCTCTCTCACCCCTCTATCACCCTCTGTCACCATCTTTCACCCTCACTTTGACTGTCTCCCTCTCTCTCTCATTAATGATCATAAACACTGCTTAGTCCCACACATGGGATATGTTGCCTCATTGGAATGGTTTCAATTTTGGGTGGGAGATCTCTCTCACTCTCTCTCTCACCCTCTGTCACCATCACTCTGATTATCTCCCTCTCTCTCTCTCTCTCTCCCTCCCTCTGTCTTCCTCTCTCTGTCTCCCTCTCTCTGTCTCCCTCCCCCTCTGTCTCACTCTCCCTCTGTCTAACTCTCCCTCTATCTCACTCTCCCTCTGTCTACCTCCTTCTGTCTCCCTCCCTCTGTCTCCCTCTGTTTCCCTCACTCTGTCTCCCTCCCTCTGTCTCCCTCCTTGTCTGTCTCTCTCCCTCTCTGTCTCCCTCTCTCTGTCTCCCTCCATTTCTCTCTCTCACCCTCTGTCACCCTCACTCTGACTGTCACCCTCTTCCCTCTGTCTGTCTCCCTCTCTCTGTCTCCCTCTGTTGGTCACCCTTTGTCTCCCTCCCTCTGTTTCCCTCCCTCTGTCTCCCCCTCCCTCCCTCAGTCTCCCTCCCTCTGTCTTCGTCTCCCTCCCTCCCTCTGTCTCCCTTTGTTTCCCTCTGTTTCCCTCCCTGTCTCCCTCTGCCTCCCTCCCTCTGTCTCCCTCTCCCTCTGTCTCCCTCTCCCTCTGTCTCCCTCTCCCTCTCCCTCTCCCTCTGTCTCCCTCTGCCTGTCCCCCTCCGTCTGTCTCCCTCCCTCTCTGTCTCACCCTCTCTCTGCCTCCCTCTCTGTCTCCCTCCCTCTCCCTCCCTCCCTACCTCTGTCACTCTCTCCTTCCCTCCCTGTCTCCTTCCCTCTCCCTCCCTCTGTCTCCCTTTGCCTCCCTCTGTCTCCTTCCCTCTGTCTGTCTCCGTCTGTCTCCCTCCCTCTTTCACCCTCCCTCTGTCACCCTCCTCCCTCTGTCTGTCTCCCTCCCTCTCTCTGTCTCCCTTCCTCTTTCTGTCTCCTCTGCCTCCCTGTGTCTGTCACCCTCTGTCTCCCTACCTCTGTTTACTTCCCTCTGTTTCCCCCTCCCTCCCTCTGTCTCCCCCTCCCTCCCTCTGTCTCCCTCCCTCTCTGTCTCCCTCTCTCTGTCTCCCTCTCTCTGTCACCCTCTGTCTCCCTCCCTCTGTTGCCTCTCTGTCCCTCCCCCCCTCCCTCTCCCTTTGTCTCCCTTCCTCTCCCTCCCTCTGTCACCTCACCTGGTGTGTGTCAGCCGGGGCTGAGACAGCTTCTCGGCCGCATCCGAGTACTTCACAGGTCTTTAAAAGACCACTTACTTGTTAATGAGGCATTGTTGTATTTCACCTCTTCTTAGCACCCCTGCATCTCCACTCTGACCTTCGCTGGAATCACCCAGCCCCCACAGAACGCTGCTGCAACCGGCAGTGTTTGCGGACACAGGACACTCTTAAAAAGTTTTTTTTAAAACACAGGTAGGATGTCTGCATGGTCCGCGGGCCGCCAAGGAAGGCTTGCCGGGCCGCTGGTGGCCCGCGGGCTGTACTATGAGTACCCCTGGACTATAGGATGACGATATTTTTGTAAACAACGTTTTTTGCACCATTTTTGTGAATTTATATTGTTTTCAACAATATTATGTCACTGATTAAGATTGCATTAAGAACTATTATACATCTGAAAAGTGCACTCTGTCATCACACATATTAATTATCACATCAATTAGTTGTAAGTACAGACCAATCTTTTTTTATTCAATTGTTTTGCACTGCAGCTGGTATTTTTTAGTTTGTCTGTTAGTGCAACAAGAACTGGTACAGGCACTGTGTATTTCCAGGGAGTCAGTGTAGATTACTTGAGAAAATTCTCTGTGATCTCCTCAGAATGAAACAAAGGAAAGAAGTTTCATTTGACCACGGGTCCAAAATCTCAAACACTCAAAAATCTTAAACAAACATAGCAGAGGTAAGTTGCCTCTATGCAGGCAATGTAGGGTTTTCATGCTTATCTGCTCTGGGGATTCAAACCTGTTTAAGTCAGCCTTTTTGTGCAGAAATGGCTCCTCGAGGAAATAACATTGAAACCAGATACCAGAAAATTGATGACAGCACAACGCAGTCTCTTAAGGACTGCCAAAGGCATGGAAGATGGGGTGGTATTACCTTAGAGACAAAAGGATTCCCATGGCCCTTTGATTACTAAGCATTTTCTGAACTGTCATGTCTTTTATCTCCAGTCGTACCAGGAAGTTAAGTGCAGTGGAGGTGCTCTACATTTTCCTCAGAAGTTCCGTGGGTACACTAGAAGTATACCTCCATAAATACTTTATTATTGCTACTCTGCCCCCAACATTAGCAGCTATGGGAGTGACACATAATTGGTGGCATCTAATTATGGTAACAATGGTCAAGGTCTTTTTGGACAGAGGGCCTGCCAACCTCTCTCCATGCAGTCACCAATAACTGACATTGACTCTCCCAGGTTGTGCTTTGTGTTGTATGTTACAAGTGTGTGGGATGAGAAGGCAGTGTACTGAGTAAATGGAGTCAAAGGATTGCATGATAAAATTGTGCTTCTTCTCCAGGATATCTTCATCCTTTTTTGGACATGACAACATTTATGTATATTTTTCTTGGGGATCCTTCTCTGAAATGTTGTAGATGTTTCGAGAGCTGGAAGAAGCAACAACTACTGCTTTGCCAAAACAGTCCTTCCAGTCACAGTACCTGAGCTCCTCTTCCAACTTTCCCTTGTTGGTCACTGCTTAGCAATCTGAGGACCTTGGCCGAGCCAGTCTGCTATGAATTCAGGGTAATACACAAAGGTCTGATCAGTGGATATTGGCTGCCCATGCCATGCAAAAGCCCAGGACCATGGACTTTGCCTTAATTGGGGATTGTTTTTAAATTTAAGATAAGTCTTTATTTGGATGCCCAGTCTTCCTCACATGTACCTCAAAGCAGGAAAACACCATTACCTCCACATCCTTATGTTCCCATCCCATTCATTACTAATGAGTTGAATCCACTTCCTGAGACAAAAAATAGAACCAGAAATACTTGAAAAGTGTCCCTTCCCCACAGGCATTATCCTGTAAGGGTACACTTTACCCAACATTCCTCCTGTTCTTTTTACTGTCTCTCTCGAGACAGGATGGAGGACGTTCGGCTAGTACCGAGCGGGAGCCAGCATTAGGACTTAACAGGTGGTGTCTGGAATTAGGCGCTGGGCGTTCGTGCTTGTGTGTTTTACTGTATGCACACAGCCTCGCTTGGCGCTTGCAGTGTCAGTGGCGGCCTTAGGCATGTGCAAGCGGTGCACCTGCACAGGGCCGCCAAACCCCAGGGGCCGCCACACCAATATATATCCTTAATATAATAATACTCTGAGGATGGATACATATTTGCGTGGCGGCCCCTGGCAGGGATTTGGCGGCCTCTGGCTCTGTTCCACTTCCAAACACCCTGACCCCCCCTCTTCCGGGGCCTCGCCCTGACCCCCTCTTCCGGGGCCCCTACCTACACTCCCTGCCCATGGCCGCCATGAGCCTAGAGCCGCCCCTGGCAGTGTGTATAGTTCATTGAGCTTTCACTGACATAGGAGGAGCTGGGTTTTCTCTGGGCCTTGTCTTTGATGCCTCAGTGGGACCCAGGGTGAGCGTGCATGCACATTCTGGTGCAGCTATTCTCCAGAAGCATGAGAGTATTTAGCGCTGCTGATCAGGTAAGTCCGCATAGCAGTGGCTGCTGTCTGCTGTTTTGGGGCTATTTTAGCAAGCATTGTGTTCTTGGAGCCACTATACTGTCTTATTGCCATCCACTTTGGCACTAGATCAAGGTCCCTGAAGTTGATAGCCTAGCACTTGATGGGCTGGGCAGAGGTCCATCTGCTTTCCATTCCAGCAGTTTACTTCGGGGGTGGGCAATGTGATGGTAAACTCCCTCAGTTGAGTATCCTCCCCCCAGTAGATGTCCCCTTCCGCATATTATGGGGACATAGCACAGAGAATGGGAGAACCCTGGTAGGATTTGCTTGACTAGGTTTATGGCCAAGTTATATCCTATTTCAGATATGCAGCTTGTCTTGCCAGATTCCATTCCTATTGACTCTTCTGTGGCCAGTTTGGTGGTGCTCAAGTCGCTGACTAAGGATTCTGTTTTTCGTGAGTAGGTAGATAAGAAGATTGATTCCACCCAGAAGAAGGTTTACTCAGGTGCCTGTCTTCTGTCAAGCAGTTTTGTTTACTCCACCTGCAAAGGCTTTTCCTGTTAGTCAGCCTTCTTGTCTCCAGCATCGGGGTCAGCAGGGGAGATTTCTTCCTAAGAGGGATCCAGAGAAAAAGTGTAAGTCCCAGAAGAAATAGCGTCCCTGACTAGCTAGGAGATGGCCAGCGCTGTATGGTCAGAAGCAGACTAGGTTTTTTCCTGGGGACCTGGCTCAAATCCACATCAGACTCTTGGGCTCTCTAAATAATTTGCACAGAATACAAAATAGAGTTAGTGTCAGTTCCAACGGATTCGGGAGTGAGAGTGACTCAATGGCCATCACACAAGGAGAAGAGGCTCGCTATTCAACAGGGGATAGAGGCTCTGTTGCAAATGGAGTTGATTTCGGAGGTTCCCCTGGTGTCCAGGGGTTGGGACTTCTATTCCATACTTTTTCTGGTTCAGAAGGCCGCAGAAGGTTCCTGGGTGGATCTACATATGAAACATCTTAACAGATTTGTGCAGACTCTCCCATTCAATCTGGAGAGCCTGCAAAGGATGCAAAGGATTATTCCCTTGGTGTGCAGGGGTCCTTGGATGGGCACCTTACATCTTCAGGATGCCTACTTCTATGTGCCAGTTCATCCACTCCACCAGAAGTATCTGCTTGTCTGTACCAACAACTATCACATCTAGTTCAATGTTCTTCCATTCGGTCTGAAGACGGCTTCTCAGGTATTCATGAAGGTGGTGTCACCTTTAGTGGCCTCTCTGCATCTTCAGGGCATCTGCATGTGTCCCTATCTAAATGATTGGCTCCTGCATTCTCACATGGAACAAAAGCTTCTACAGCAGTTGGGAAAAAGTTAGGATTCTCCCACTCGCATAGTCTTGTTTATCTCTGAGGAACTTGCAACGTTTCTTTTGTTTTATTTCC
The DNA here is from genome assembly GCF_964261635.1 of Lissotriton helveticus. NCBI lineage: Eukaryota > Metazoa > Chordata > Amphibia > Caudata > Salamandridae > Lissotriton > Lissotriton helveticus. Next base: position 1,701,016,762 of record NC_136057.1, read on the forward strand.
TCCTCGTATTTGTCAAGTCTTGATTCCATTTGTTTTAGTGCCTCCTTTATTTCTTCCTGTGCAGGATGTTTGTCAAACTCTTCTTTTAATTTATCAATTTCTTTGCAGGTGGTTTCCAGTTCCATACCTGCATACTTTGAAAGGAGTCCCAGCATGTTTTTGCAGATTGCTGCCATTAATATAGACCACTCTTCTAGTAACCTAGGATGCGGGTTTTGGTATGTGGGGGTGATTAGGATGCGTTATCCCCTAAGCACTCTGCCTACTTCAATATAGTTGTCCAATGAAGATACCTTCCAACCTCCGTTGATTTCTTTTCTCCGAAGTCTTTGATATTGTGCGAGCATTTGTTTAAGGGTCTTGTTCGTATTTCATGCGAAGGTTTCTGACACTGCTAATTACGTTCACCTCAGCGGGGCCGCTGCGAGATACGGGTTATTCTCATCAAAATGGTGTCTAACGCAATGCATAACTACCCAGAGAAAAACCGCAGGGGTGGGGTTCAAATTCAAGTTAACCACTACATGGAGCCGCCTGTGAAGCCACCACATAACTTCTACTACTTCCATGATCAACCTGTTTGCCACTTGTGCACTATCGAAATGATTAATTGGGTTTTCCCGAGTTGATCATGAAACTAGTAGAGGTTATGTGGAGGCCAAGCATTACATGTGTAATACCAAGCAGCAAGGATGGTTACAACAGCAAACGGGTTTCTTCAAACATGGTAAATGTAAAGCATGTGTGGGCAGCAGGATTAGGAAAACATCCTCATTACCTACAGGAAAAACAGGAGACAATAGGAAATTCATGAACTGTAACACTGATTTTTGTGTGTATGTGATTGTGTGTATGCGTGAGAAGATGTATGTAGGGAGCACGATTTTTCCCATTAAAAAAGTGCACCTGAGAGCGATCAAAAATGGTTATTTGAGCTATTCAACAGCCAGGCATTGGTTAAAATATCATAATCAGAATCCTGACAATCTCTCTTACATAACTTTAACTATGATAGCGTTTTTATCGTAATATCTCTAGCTAAACGTATTTAGGAAGCGATATGTTCATCATTGCAGTATTTTTACAATGTTTTTCTTGGTTTTGGTTTCTTGGGTAAATATCCAGTGACACGCACACTGTTTATGTTGACCCATTGTTTATTTGGGAGGTGTCAATCAAATTTTGTCATGGTAACACATGTGCATGTGTCAAGGGTAATGCAATAAGAAAACCAGTAGAACCACTGTGTGTGGAATAAGAGCCAGTAATTATGCAAAGTGTAACTTTCCCTCCACCATTTTTGCAGATGCCAGGCAATCCCCCGATTGTCCGGAAACGTGGTTTAGAGCTTTAACAAAGTATTTCAATGCCAATGGGGGCAATAGGTATTGTCCAGAAAGGAAAAGGTTTGTACTAGAGCACACTTTAGGTTTTGAAGGGCAAGCAATTCAAAGCATCTGCCGCCAGTACATGAGGTGTCTGATGAAGAAAATGAACTCGCTGAGTATCAAGAAGCGGTAAAAAATATTGGAGAAACAATTTGATATTCAACCTAGTTTTATTGTCAACAGGCACAAAGTTTTTACTCGCGAACCGTACCAGGAAGAGTCAATAGACTTGCATGTAGCAGCTTTGCACATGTTGGCTTCTGACTGTGAATCTGAAGAATTTGCCACTTAATTTATCAATCAGAGATCAAATTGTTGTCAGATGTTGGGACAAAAAAAGTACAGGAAAAGTTACTTATCTCGAAGAATCTATCACAAGCAAAGACGATCGACATTGTTAAAAGTATTGAAATCTCACACAAAGCAACAAAAGAATTGATCAAAGAAGAGAATGTATGTGTGCATGCAATGTCAGAAAATATGGCTAAAGGTCAGAGTACACTTAGAGATGGGTCTCAGAGGAATAAACAAGAGCTATTTAAGGGGGACAAAAGTTATTTTTTCAAAAAAAGTATGTTTGTTTTAGATGTGGTTTTCTAAGTCATGCACCTATGGGTCAACCGTGTCAAGTGAAAAATGCAACTTGTGGTAGGGTGGGGCATTTTGCCAAAGTGTGTTAGAGCAAAAGGAACAGAGTGAATGTTCTTGCTGAGATGACAATTTGTTTGAAGTTATTGAGAGGACAAAAGATGTAGTGTTGGTCATTAGTGGGGGAGATGAGTTGGAGTGTGTTGATTGCTACACTGAGATTTGCGTGGATGGCACAATTTTTAATTTTTAGTCAACTTATGTATCAAAAAAAATGAGCATCATTACTGATGAGTTGTTTACTAGCAAATGGGGGAAGAGAGCACTTCTACCACCAGACATGTGCTGTGTTATACAAAGGAAAGAACATCGATTTAGTGGAGTATTTTGAAAGCTCATTACAATTTAAGGGCAAAAACATATTTGGGAAGGTCTTTTTTAGCCAAGAAAGGACTGAATATTTGGGATGGTACCACCGAGGTTTATTTGGCATGACACTGAGACCTGAGAAGAAAATGCAGTTTTCATTGGTGAATGATGACCAAATATCTTCCCAAGACAGTTCACAAACTAGCAATATGTGGATGGAATGGTTTAAAGTAGTCTTTGGAAGTGGCAGTCTAGAAAAAATCTAAGGGTTTCAGCATAAAATTCACAAGGAAGTTGGAGTGGTGCCGGTGAAGCATAAGATGAGGAACGTGTCGTTCAGTATCATAGAGGATTTGGCTGAAATATTAAGGAAAATGTCCATGGATTGGGTGATTGAACCCGTAGAATCATCTTTATGGTTGTCTCCGTTGGTTAGTGTCAGGAAAAATAATGGAGAGTTGAGAGTCTGTTGATTTGATAAGTTTGAACAAGGTAATTTTGGGTGGATTCTCATCCTCTGCCATGTATTGATGACATTGTCATGAACTTTGCAAGAGCACGGGAATTCAGTAACATCGACTTGGCATTGGCACATCACCAAGTTCAATTAGACCATCCATATAGACATTTCATAGCTTTTGTGTCTCCTGTTGGTACATTTCAGTTCAAGAGAATGCCTTTTGGTCTGGCTTTGGACGCATCATTTTTTCAGTTGATTATGAAGACAGTGCTACATGGTATCAAATAAGTCGCTCATTTCAAGGTGATATCCTATGGCGGCAAACAACATTCAAGAACATGATGCAGTGTTGCAGGGGGTTTAGAGAGACTTGAAGAGGCTGGTATTGTAGCAAATATAAAGAAATGTGTGATGGGCAGATCAACAATGGAATTTGCAGCTCATGTGATATCAGAAAATGATGTGGAACCAAGCCCAGGGTTGGTAGATGCGATCAGAAATGCTCTCATTCCAGAAACAAACAGGTTTCTCCTTTTCTATGGGTTTTTGAGTTTTATGCAAAGTTCATGAATGGCTTTTCAAGCAAAACAGAAAATTTGCAATCTTTACTGAGGAAAAAGAAAGTTTTTGTTCGGATTGAAAATTGCAAAACAGAATTTGAAATGTTGAAAGAGGAGATCATTCTGCTAAGATATTACCACCCTGTGATCCTAATTGTCAGTGTTTGATCACTGTAGATTCTAGCAACAGTGGGTTCGGTGCAACTCTGCCTCAGCACAACAGGAAGGATGTATGACGTTACAACGCATACTTTTACAACGCCTACCTTTACCACGCAATTTTTACAACGCAGGATCCATTACAACGAAGTACCATTACAGCGCATGTTTTTAGATCGCAGATACCTTTACAACGCATACCATTACAACGTAAGTATTGGTAAGTATATAATATTTTTTTTAATGTAAATTAATTACAATTAATATAATTTAATTTAATTTAATTAATGTAATTTAATTTAATGTAATTTAATTTAAGTTAATTTAATTTAATTTTTACCCTGTACCCCTTTACCCAAAAACCCAAACCTAGCCCTGAACCCTAAAAATACCCCTTTACCCAAAAACCCAAACCTTGCCCTGAACCCTAAAAATACCCCTTTACCCAAAAACCCAAACCTAGCCCTGAACCCTAAAAATACCCCTTTACCCAAAAACCCAAACCTTGCCCTGAACCCTAAAAATACCCCTTTACCCAAAAACCCAAACCTAGCCCTGAACCCTAAAAATACCCCTTTACCCAAAAACCCAAACCTAGCACTGAACCCTAAAAATACCCCTTTACCCAAAAACCCAAACCTAGCCCTGAACCCTAAAAATACCCCTTTACCCAAAAACCCAAACCTAGCCCTGAACCCTAAAAATACCCATTTACCCAAAAACCCAAACCTATAATATTTTTAATAAAATTATATACTTACCAATACTTACGTTGTAATGGTATGCGATGTAAAGGTATCTGCGTTGTAAAAACATGCGTTGTAATGGTACTTCGTTGTAATGGATCCTGCGTTGTAAAAATTGCGTGGTAAAGGTAGGTCGTTGTAAAAGTTGCGTGGTAAAGGTTGTATACCCAACAGGAAGGGTGATCATCTAGGGCATTGTATGACAATGAGAAAATGTTCTCGGTGATTGAAAAAGAGTTGTTAGCTTGCTGTTGGGCAGTAGAATACTTCAAAAGTTTTGACTATGTGGGAGGAAGTTTACATTATTGACAGACGCGTGTTTAAGGACCATACACTGAGGATTGTCAGATTAAGTTCTAAATTGGTCCAGCATAATTTTGACACCCAACACATTCCAGGAAGCAGAAATATTAGGGCAAATTATCTGCTGATTGCACCCCAGCTCTCAAACACATCGTGTTCACCTGAAAGGAGAATAATGAATAGTGTCTCATTGTTGCAACTAATGTATGTAATGAAGGGGATTTTGATGAAAATGAGTGGTCAAAAGTTGATGAAGATTTTATGTTGGTGCAAAAGTATGCTATGGAAGGGTGGCTGAAGGAAAAGTCTTTGCATCCAAGGCTCCAATCTTATTAAAAGGTTGCTGATCAACTAACTTTAGAAAAAGGGAACATGGTGATGAGGGATGACAAATGTGTGTACCTCCTAGTTTGTTACTTGATAAGATTATATGTGCTGGGCATGGGGGGCTTTGGGTCAGACGATGACCAAGAGAAAAATACTCTCAATATGCTGGTGGCCCAGCATGGATACAAGCATAAGTCAAGCGGTCAGGGATTGTGTCATCTGTTCAACTTGCGATAAGTATTTGAAGACAGCAACACCTCCACTTCATCCAGTGGAGTTACCAGAGGGGCCATGGCCAAAGCTGGCTATAGATTTCATTGGTCCATTTAGGGTTCTGCCTCACAACTTAAAATTTACACTGGTAGTGGTTGATTACTAGAGCAAATGTTGGGAGGCTGAATTTGTTCACGAACCACAAACCAAGGTCTTCATCACATTTCTTCAAAAGATTTTTTTTTTTAGGGAGCGGCTTCTCAAAGAACGAAATCTGACAATGGTGTTCCGTTTGTTTCCAGGTTAATGAAAGAATTTCTGGCAAAATGTTGTGCTGCTCACAAAAGGGTGGCTTTATATAACCCACAAGCAAATGGTTTGTTAGAAAAAATAATTAACTGTACACTAGTGGTATGTGTGCAGTGGGCAGTTAAAACATATTTAAATGTACTCAAATCTGCCTACAGCATGTTGTTGTCCCATAGTATGATTCCTAATAAGGTTTCTGACAAGACTCCGATTGAAATCATGAGGGGTCATCTGCCAGCATTTGTGATCTGCCTACCGTGGCTCGAGGGGTGGAAATCTAGTTCAGAGCACAAAAGAATCACAGAGATGAAAATTAGTCCAAAAGTTGAATTTTCTCTGACGAAAATGAAACAATATTTTGATGGCAAACGTGGTGTCAGTATGGCTGAAAATAGAATCTAATTGGGGGATTGGGTTCGCATAAAAGAGCCCATTCATGTACCGAAGTGTTTGTCTAAGTTTAGAGAGCCTATTAAGGTGGGTGCAGTCAAGGATTGAGTGGTCATAGTAAAGGGGCATGAATGGTAGAATCTAAGTAAGGTAGTAAAAATGAGCAAAAAAGTTATGTAGATGAAAGCTGCAGGTCAGATATGATCAGCGACAATCTTCAAGGGGAGCCTGACTACAGTACTGCATTACCACATCATTCTGGAATTTATCAAGGCAAAATCAGAGAGAAAAGAGTCATAAAAAAAACATTGAGGTTTCGTACATGGATTCAAAGTTATTATGTAGGCTCAAACTGAAGTGTTTTGCAACCATCTTACATGATTTGCTCTTTCTTAGTGTTTGTGGGTTTGGTGTATTTTATTTTGTTATTGGTATTTTTTTCTTACTTTGTTTAATTTGCCATCTCTTAGGGCAAAGTAAGTTTCAAGTTTAATCTAAAGAGAGGAAGATATTGTGGTGATGTGATGGTAAATGTTTGTGATGTTAAATGATGCTAAAGAATGTCCATACCTAATATGGTCTACATTGTGGGTTGAAATGTACTGTTTGGTTTGGGTGGCAGTTGTGTCTTGGTGCTGTTAAGAGATGACATGAATAAACCACAGCTGACAACACTATACATTTGACCTCCACAGGCATGTATTGATGGATTTCTTTCTGGGGAAGAGGCTATCCCTTTCTGGCTAAAACAGCATTCAACAAGCTGGCCGGGGTAGCTCGCAAGTGACGCCGCAAGAGAGTGATAGCACCAGTCTTCTATGCCCCTAGCACTTCATGACGGCAGTGCTCTCACAGAGAATACTGTAGCTCTAACTGAGGCTGGAGGTGGAGGCAAGAGGAGACAACAAGCACAGGTGCCCACAATGGTCCACGGTGAGGCTGTATCTCCACATGCACCAGGAAACCCAAGCTGCTCCAATTCACACGTAACGGCTCAGAGCAAAGCAAATTACGTGGGTCTGAACAGTACTGCAAACATTATAAATATAATTAATGGTGCTAAATGGATTATGAGTGCTGACACAAGTCTAACCACTGACATGGCTTTAATTTCCACTCATAACTTTATTACTGCACCAGGAGCTGAGAGTTACCCTCCTAGGCTTATGCCCTCACAATCACCAACCCTTAACAGGCCTTCCTAGCACTTCTACCAGCACTACTGTCAGCATTACATACTTAGACAATATGGGATCAAGGAGTAGGCCGAACCTATAAATCTTAGTGGTGGGTGTGCACACGCTCCATTTCAAGGGCGGCACCTCACTGCACACCTAGATCCATTGTGCCTCTCTCCCCTCAATGTCATGGCTACTTGAAATCCCAAGCCACTCAAGCAACCCCCACTTTAATATCATAGTTGCAATTGCTGAATCACAGGATGACATTTTTATGTTAGATGTGTCCAATGTGTCGCATGATTCGAGCCGGTCTTCTGGCAAACTCTGACTCTCAGGATGAATCATAATTACAAAAATTTAATATTCCTCTTGCACATAGGCTAACCAGGGGCAAAATGATGGAGTCACAGAAACGAATGAGAAAGATGGTAGATACGACCAGATTCCCAGACTACCCTCAGAGGAGACAGGTTGGAGAACAGGATGAGCATGATCATGGCATTGCTAGTGCTTTGATCACACAGCACATCAGTTCACAACCCAAGCAGTGGCAATCACCATGTATTACAGATCCGGTCTCTGATAAGCACAACAATCCAAAATTCTGCCAATTGACCTGACTACAACAAAGGGGAAGACTGATGAATTGTCTTTAAGAGCAACATATAATCTTTTAAGCACCCATCATGAAGAATATTGCAAAGACTCAGCCACGCTTCTAACAATCTCAAAACACAAATCGCATATTAAAAATTTCAAAGTAAATGTCACTCATTGTCACTTGAATATGAAAGATTCAAGAGTACACTGGTAAAGAATTGGCCACACTCATACAGCAAAAATGTATTGCACCAGGCAGAGCAGGCAAATTAGATCCTGTAAAAAATGGAGGATATATAGAACAGATTGCAACAAAATAATTTGAGAGTTCTGGGCATTGAAAAGGATGCTCAAGAAGATGCTCGAATGAGGCTTCATTGTTCAGCTATTCCAGAAAGCATTACCTCTAGAATGGGACATAGACTGCCAGGTACAATCGTTACACCAATTCACATTTAAAAAGTCAGAGGCTGCCAAAAAGCATGCACACCAAAAAGCAATTTTGATATACATAGGCAAGTATATATTTGGTAAATTGCTCCACCAGATAGCCTATCTCTCTAATCCAGCTAATGAAGGATGCACACCTTCTTGTTCGCTCCAATTATTTTCATCAGACTGTTGAATGCCACTTAGGAAACGACGACAACTGATCTGTTGGTTTCTAGCAGTGAGAGTTCATTTCTATCTTCAGGAGCCAGCTTTGCTGAAAGTCATAAGAGATTCACACGCACACATATGCACCTGAGAAGAGCACCCTCAGGTACACCCAGAATAGTGGTCCGAGAGTGGTCTAGTGGACAACAAATGAAGGAGTGCATACTTATGACTGTTTGAGCAAATAATCCTACTCAGTCCGTTCTTAGATCATTTTTGCATCGCATTTAACAGTACTTAACCACTCGAGCTTTTCTCTTTTCTTTTTTCTCTCACTCTTATTCTTATTTCTGACTGTTCTTTTCTGACCTTAGGTCCATTTTATTGTTCTAAACCTAGTGCAGGATAATGCTTGGGATCTTTGAATCACTGATACGTTATCTATGCCTTTCACTGGGAGAAAATGGGATTAGGTGAATGAGAGGCTTTCTCCGATGCTTTAAAGAAATCCTGAATGTTGGGGCTGCCCACAAGGATTGGGTGGGATTTGGGAGGAAAATGGATGGTGGGATTTAGGAGGGTAGTTAGTGGGAGGCTTGGGCTGGGCTCAGGGTCACAGTAATGCTCATGCAAAAAACTCAAGATGCATTTCTGCAAAGGTCATTTGATTGCTAAAATGCCTCAGGCAGATTCTATTAAACATCACAGTGGACACTTCACATCAAATTACATTAAATGTCTTACTTGTAATGAAAATGGCCTTCATTCCACCTACAGCTATGCATTGTACAAGAAGAGCTCAAGTGCTTAGCACCTGAGGTTTTGTGCTTTCAAAGGCCACACTTATCAAGGCATGATAAGGGAATGCTTAATTAACTGGGACCTAGAATTATTGCAGTGGTATTACCATCGCCATTTGGCCATGTGACAGAACATCCATTGCGGAGTAAATTAAATAAAACAAGTGTTCTGACAACCAGGAACCGGACAAGTGGTAAGCCTCCAAAAATGCTTCCAAGCATGGAGTGTATGAAGGATGGAATAACTCAGAAGATTGCATGTAAGGTATTAACCAACCTGGAGCCAATTGTTTTAAAAAAGGGTGCCACCCCGCTGTATTTGAGATGCTTAAAATGTGCTGCACTAGCTCTCCAAAAGGTTGTGGGAGATTGGTGTGAGGTAACGACTGTATCTCGGAAGACTTTGCAACTTGAAGATCAAACATCTTTTGTGCAGATGTTAAGGCCACTTCCTTCTGAAACAGTAAGGCTTTCAGTCTCCTCAAACCCTCTAAGTTCACATTAGAAATTTTAATCGAAGGCCAAATTGTTCCATCCCTAACTGAACGGGCAGGTGGAAAAAGCACTTGTGTACAACAGATCATGACCACAGAAGCCATCACCAGATGTGGTATTACTAGTTTCATCCCGCAGCAACCTTGAGCATTCAACATCAAATAGCTCCTATTGGAAAGCAATCCGATTGCTGGACGAATAATAGCATGCGCAATGGAGTGTAACCTCTCTGCAAACCATAGAATGACCTAAACTATTCTTGAAGTCACTACTGCTGAGAAACAACCCTTATGTACAAACTCTTCTCCTAGCGCTTCATATTTGCCTACTTGATGTTGCTGCAAGCAGTATTTAAAGTGAAAATTTTAAATCGACAGAGATATAAACCTGTGTATTATCCAATCTGCTAATGGTACCTCTGCAACAGTAAATGGTAATTTTTCTAACTTTTCTATGTGTGACATAGTGTATGTTGCGACTTTTCTGGCCATGGTGGTCTGTTCTTTTGTTAAATTCTGTGGTAAAAACAAACTAGTGGCATTTATGTGCTTCCATGGAATGCAACCAGTGAGTAAAGTCTGTAGAGTCCAGATAAATTGCATGATAGACCAAAGCTATGATTGCATATACTACAAAAAGGATGTCACTCTCTATGATGTCAATAACAGACCACGCAATGTTACCCAGACAACATATCCTATTGGCTAATGCAGTCAAACTATTGTCAACCAACTCTAGAATCTTTTCTAAATTTGCTTTGCCAATTTCACGTATCCTCTCAGCAGCTTCCTGCTGTGAAACTTTCCACACTTCATTGTATATTGCAAACAGAAAGGGCTCTTGACGTGACTTTCTAGGACCTAACAAAAAATCCTGTAGAACCAGATCATCAGAAAGAAGAGACAAGTATTGTTTCACCTCAGCCAACATTGAATGCTTTAGCCACTCTAGGCACAACTTTCCAACACTGTATGTTATGTCTGCACGTAACGTGGGTCTGGCCTACTTATGTTGAACTCCTTCGTGATGTCAAGAAATGTGCCTGACATCCGTAACTGCCACACTTACCATCCCTCTGGACTGAACCGTGAAGAATTATATTTGCTATTTCTAAGCATGCTGTTAAATGTGTCCTCCGTATAATATGTGAATTGCTGGCAATTAGAAAAACATGCAAAAGTGGAACTATTTGGTGTATTTTAATCATATATCTTGGCTAGGCTCGAAATGATGTGTGCTGCACAGGTTTTTCAGGAAAATCTATTTTTTTGGTATGAGGCATGTGTTAAATAAAGCCTTGTACTCCTAAACCTGCCAATCTCTATTTCTAAATATAGATTTCCAATCGATAATGTCTCTCCAAAAGTCATACCCTTCTGTCAACAACTGGGAAATGAAAGATGCAGAATAAATCAGCTTTGTGTCAGTTAGCTTATTTTTCTTCGCTGAAGAAGGTGTATGTTTAGAATAATAGGACACTGGGTCTGCTGGATTGTGACCAGAAAAATATGCAAACTTTCCCGCGAATATCTTCGAGCTACTCTTTGGTGGTGTAGGACAATATTCCCATTGAGATTAATTAAATACTGCACGTGGACTACTTGCTTTATGTAAATAATGGTGACCATAATGGTGAAAACAAAAGATCTAGTTATAATTAGATGTACCATCATACATTTCCACACTATTGAATACAGTGTAATGCTCTAAATCAGCAAGCAGTGCAAGTACTGTGTGAATGTCCCAATCATCAGAGATAGTGCCAGGAGTGGTGACATCATGTAAGGAAATACAGAAAACATAGGGGACTTGTAAAGTCTCTCTTGGTCCAAATATGGCATAAGGTACCCTATCCCAAACAATTCCATCTAGAACCGGAACGGCTGAAATGTTCACCAGGGAGAGGTCTCTTCGCACTTTATGTGATGGAGAATGTGGTTCTCAAACCTCTTTTACCAGTTCAACAGCCGAGCGTTCTGGGAGATAGTGACCGTTCAGAAGCAAGAAAATTACAGCCACAAAACCAATCCAAATGTAGAGAAAAAGTAACAAAATTGTTATCCAAATGTATATCCATGGAGGTATGTCTGTGTGAGCCAAATCAAAAGTTCACGCGGTCCCCTCTGTGGAGGTGAGTCAGACGAATCTGGAGAGAAGTCATCAAATTCAACAAAATAGCCAGAGGCTGTTTGTACAAACATGTGAGGATTGTGAAGCTGTGTAGAACTGGTAGATGACTCCAATGGTGGTATGTTGTAAACATCATCATTGTCTGCTTGAAATCTGTGTAGTCATACTTAGCGATTGAATGGTATTTGCTTATGTAACTGGAAGTAGTGACACTCCAGTGTTAGCTGTCCCCAACCTGGGAGAAGAAACTTCTTTTTTTGTTTATTTTATATAGCGCCAACTCAACCCTTAAGGTATAAGAGCACTTTACATGAACACCAGTTGTGTTACAGACGGACACATTCAATTTGTTAGGCATGGGGAGATTAAGTAATTTGCCCAGAGTCACATAATGTTGAGCGTTCCTCCCAAGACTCGAACCTGGTTCCCCAGCATCAAGGTCAAACGCTCTAGCTTTTAGCCATATCCTCTCTCCATTGTTGGTTAAAGCTTGTAACAGTATTTCCTGTAAGGTAGTGAGAAGAGACTCAGGAGCCCTCAAGGCTTCCAATGGAAAACCAGCCACAGGATATGGTTTATGAGATCATTCGACACAAATCTCTTGTGCATGCCACCAACAAGGATCAGTAAAAGTGCACTTCTGTTACCATCAACAGCGAGGACAGGCGCATGGCCTGAACTCCTTCTTGTCAACTATTTTCTCCCAGACTAGGTCCCCGGTCGATAGAATCCAACCAGGAGTTGCCAGTGCTGCCTTCACTTCACTTCTGTTGGACGTTGCTCTGAGCATCTCTGAAGTCATTGAGGTCCTGTAAAACATCCAAATGTTCACTGATATCAAAAGGCGTTTCTGCTGCCACTGTACTCGGCCTGTCAAGGTCTTTAACCCACATGTTAACCCCAAACAGGACGTCATAGGGAGTCCGAACATCCATGGATCTTCTAGGCAGATTGTTTAAGACTCTCTGTACCCCATAAAGGTAGTGAACCCAACTGTGACCTAAAACGAATGATCTGGCATTTAAAGACTGCTTTAATTCATGTTTTTTTCTCTCCACGACCACGTTTTCCTCGGGATGGTATGGTGAGGAATAATGCACAGTCACATCCACTGTTCCCATGGTGTCTTTGTAAGCCCTAGAGGCAACTGCTGGACCCTGGTCCAAAGGGAATGCAGCTAATGCATATGTTCAACTACAGATCTGCAAGTCCTTTATAACAGTTTGAATGTCAGCTGATCGCTGTGGCAACCCATAGGAATTCAAAGCCGGAATCCACTGCTAACATGATGTATTTTTAAGACTCATCTGAGTGTAAGGGTCCGCAAAGGTCCAGATAAACACAAGCCAGAGGCTTGTTTGAGATCAAGAGAGGTATCTGTGGTGCAAACTTTTATCTGCTGGCAAAGGACACATTTAAGGACATATTCTTTAGCTTGTTTATAAACACCTGGCCACCAATAGTGTCAGTACAATAGCGAAATTGTAGCCACCACTACTGCATGAACAGATGCTAGACCCTCATGTGCTACTAGGATCAGTCCTAACCTGCTATCTGAATTAGATATTACTCTATCCCCCATGAGCAAATGGAATATTTTGTGAACTTAACTGGTATGAATATTTTAGTGAAAAACCTTTCGGTAAGAGGGTGCCTTTTAGTGCAGCATTGACAGCCGTCATGATGTATCCCTCTATTCTCATACTGGAGCGAGTTATTGCAGTGACTGAAGCAGTTTGCACTGTTGCTTTTGCGACTTCATCAGCCGTTGAATTCCCCGCAACATGTAGTCCTACACATTGGTGGCTCAGTGTGTGTATGACATGAGCCTGTGGCAAACTTGCTTTAAGTTTAAGAACTTGTCCCCAAAGCATCTTGTGCTTGGACGTACACTTTAGAGTCTCTGAATCTATTCTTGTTCCAGTAATGTAAGCACTCATTGTAAAACTGGACACAATAATATGAATCACACACTATGAGTGTGGGGAACTTAGGGTCTGTATTTCAAGTGCCAGAATTAGAACTTTCAGTTCAGCCAGCTATGCAGTGCAATCACCAGGTGACTGCATGTCACCTGGTGAATTTATTCAACATCTATATGAAGCCCTTGATTGCGGTCATTAAACAAAATAACATTGAGATTGTCAATTATGCGATGATACGCAGCTGATTCTCTCTTTGGAGGGAGATCATTCAACTTCTTTGAAAGTATTTCACAACTGCCTGCGAGATACGGCGGGCTGGCTGAAGGCTAATTCCCTGCAATTTAATGAAGGTAAAATGGAGGTGCTTTATTACCCAAGGGCCAGGGTTCAATCTGTTCTACCTTGCAACTTCTGGCCGGCTAGCTTCTCTCCATCGGTTCAGTCAGTGAAGGCGATTCGGAACCTGGGCGTCATGTTTAACAGTAGTCTCACCTTGGAGGCGCAGGTTTCGAAGATAGTGGCTGGTTGGCCATTATTAGATTGCTCAGGAAAATTCTTCCTCTGCTGCCTTCCACTGCCCGGGCGGAGGTGGTGCGCTGCACCATGCTCAGTAGGTTAGGCTACTGCAACTCTCTGCTGCTGGAGTCCCTGAATTATCTTATGGACAGACTGCAATGAATTCAGTCTGCCGCAGCCAAGCTAGCCCTGGGGTGGCCCACAAGGTCTTCCTCCTCTAGGGCTCTGGCTCAGCTGCATTGGCTCCCGCTGAGACAGAGAGTCCAGTTCAAGTCTCTCTGCTTGGTGTTTAAAGCCCTCCATGGGTCGGGCCCTGTTCTTTAGCAAAGGAAGTTTGCGTGGCATGTGCCAGTCCGTAATCTTCGATCCTCCTCGGCTAGACTGGTGAGGATACCAAGGTTTAAGAGAGCCAAAGCAGGAGGCAGATCATTTGGTGTGGCGGCAGCGAAACTGTGGAATGGTCTTCTGGTTGAGCTCAGACAAACCTCTGACCTCCTACCGTTCAGGAGGAGCTTAAAAACCTGGCTATTCCTGAAGTCCTAGATCGTCACCAGTCTTGACCCCCCCTCTGTTACGAGCCTGTAAGCGCCAGGATGCCTGTTAGGTGATAGTGCACTTTAGAAATGAAATAAATGAATAAATAAATGTATGTTCTTTTAGGTTAGAATTAATTTTACCCTTTACCGATGCACAAGTGGAAGAGTATTTGTGTTTTGTCCCTAATGCAGGCTGGGCAGAATCATCAGTGTAGATAATAACATCATACTGATCTAGTGGCATTATTTAATTGGGCAGAAGATATTTGTGTTTGCATTGAAGGATGCTTGAGTTTTCAGTACAAAGTCAGACAATCTACATCTGTTGCTGTATGTGAGTTGGGCCATTGTAGCCATCTTGAATGTAAAGCTTTTGCGTTGGGAATGATGGCCTTTCTAATAGGTCTGGGCAGAGTTACGCTATGTGAAACTCTGCAAAGGGACAAAAAAACGTTGCAGTGCTCCATGGAATTCCGCCAGTGGCGGAGTGAGGTAAATCGCACTGCCTGTACTGATATTTAGCACTAGGTGTTTGTCCTGCATGAACTGTACCACATGCAGCACAAGAGGGAGCAGCTTCTTTCTGCTACTTAAGAAGATGTTCTACTCGAGCAGGCAGCTTCCTTAACGCAAGCGGCAGGTTTCTCAACCCAAGTGGTAGTGACCTGCTGTACCGCCTACTATGCGAAATCTCACCAGGAGGTGATCTAGAATTGGATTTTCCTCACTTGCCAACGTAACAGTGGTGAGCCATAAGAGAGGAAAAACTCTACTCTACGTCACTCCGTGGAGTTTTTCAGAACTCCGCGCTCCATGCTGAGTGGGAAAAGCTCCGCAAACTCTCCGAATGGAGCAGAGTTTCCCACCCAGTCCTACTTTGTAACAGCCTTTAGGGCTGGAATGGGAGTCACAACAATTATTCATTTTCCCTGAGCCAATAATATTTCTTTCACTACAGCTGTCTGTACTGCCATCAGGATATTTTCTGTTGGTGCAAAACACATTTCTGCATGTGTATATAAATGTCATTTACATGCAATTAGTACAATATTTCCTTCTTTGAACGTAAAATATGTGTATCCTGAGGTACTCGTAATTATGCAGATCACCAAATTTGTGGTGTTGACACATGTGTAAGTGTTTTGAAGCTAGCATGTCAGCTTGTAATGAACGTAAAATCTGCGTGTTCAGATATTCAATGTGACAAGTAGGGATGAATCAAGTCATAGTACGGTTTCATCCATTGCGCATAATCTGGTATGTAATTACTGCCGAAATTTAGAAAACCAGCTATTAATTGGAGTCTGTTTACATATGTTTGGAAGTTGTAAAAGCGCACACTTCTCTAAGAAATGTGTCACAAGACTTTTGCCTTCACTTGACAGCTCGTATCTCAAGAACAGGATGCTGAGAAAGGCAATCTTTGATTTTTTTAAGTTACATTTGTAGCCCATGTGAGCAAATCCTAAAATGATGCGATCTACTCTAGTCAAGTGTGTTGTTATGTCATCATCTGTTGAGTATATGGCATCAACATAGAACAATGCTTGGTCGGCATATTCTTATAACAGTTCTGTTACACAAGCGGAAAACAGCCTGGTGTTATTCTCATATCCTTGGAGCAATTGACAGAATTGCTTTTGAGGGCCTAGGCTGCTAAATGCGGTCAAGTACCTGCTTCCAGGTGCCATATTTTTGGCAGAAAAACCCATTTGAAATCTTTGATGTGGTTTCATATTGTTTGCACACTATATTGTTCATTTGTGCAGCGCAGTGCCTGTTTTGTACAGGAAATATGCGTGTAGCAGTATTCAAGTGTCTGTAATCTAAGACTAAACAATATAAATGGTTTTATTTCATAACTAGAAACAAGGGATTGTTCATTGGTGTGGTGCAACTAACTAATTCACCCTGATATTCAAGTTGGGTGAGTATCTCTCTAACTTGTTTTATAGCCTCATGTTTAATGGTATATTGTTTTTGTGGATGTCGGCTTGACTTCACAAGCAGATGTGGTAAGGGGATCCTTCATCCTAAGAGCAAGGGCTAAGGTCCACTCCTTGGCGTATGTGTGTTTTACTGATTCTGGTCAGAAAAGACAGTTAAAATTGCTGTTTTTGCTAGTGGGCAATCCCTAACAGAATCAGGTGGCTAATCTTTTTCAACCAAGAGAATGTTGCAACCGAATGTCAAGTTCTCCCAAAAGAGAACATTGATAGTATGTGATATATATCCCCCTCCATCTGGAGTAGCAATTAATATATTTGACTTGGAAAACTCAGTCTCTGGTCTGGTGTTTCCAACTGGACGTAGTCACTCATGGCTACTGTCATCAGACACTCCATAAGGTTCCGGCGACCTTTTGTGACTTCTGCCATGCTGTCCCACATGGTCAGAGCCAACTCTCATTCAGAAGCAGGTCCTTAAAATCTCTGGCATGTTTGGCCTTAATTCCAGCCACTTTCTTCTTTTAAAACTGACAGGGCTTTGACAGGGTAGGTTTGTCTTTCTTTTTAGGTCGAGCTATTAAATACCGCAGGGATTAATTAGCTCGACCCTATAGCAGGGGAACAAACTCTCTTGACCAAGAGGATTTCTCCATGGATTTCTCACAATGCATGTTAACTCTTGAAGCGTGACGCTTCTCCAGCGCGCGCTTGGCCTCGCACACCACATCAAAGGCTTCTGCTCCCCCTCACTCACATCCAATCCACATATGCTCCTTTCCACCCTCCCACTCGCTGGCTCCCCCGCCCTCCCCACCAGGCTCTTGAAGCACGATGCTTCGCCAGCGCTTCCCTCCCACTCGCTCACTCCCCTTCTCCCCCGCCCCCCACCCCCCACCCCCATCCGACTTGTTTTTTTTTCTTCACGCTTGCTCTACGGCCCTTGCATTCACTTGACTCTGCGAGGCTCCGACTGGGTTAATAGCCCACCGCTCTCTGCTTGGCCCAGCCTTAGCTAATCAGCTGTAGCTAATCGGAAATACCCAGAGGCTCACTGAATCGCTGCACAAGCTCTCCGGCAGCCGGTTTTGACAGAACACACTGCCTCAGCCCGTCCACCAGAGAAGCCGGAAGGTAGCTCTGCTCTTCGCATTCAGGATGACTTATGCGCTCCTGTACATGTGAGATTTCTGCAGCATTGTTCCTCCCTTGTAATGTAGAGCGCCCACTCCCAGCCACATTAGCCCACTTTAATTAAACCTATCTCCACAAGGCACTATTGATATGCTGCATAACCTTGCGTGCGTAAGGGATTTGCTGACGCCTGAGTGAGCCTCTCTCCCTCGTGCAGCCCATACTATTTGGAACAAACAAACGCTCCCATTTGCCAAAGTGCCTCTCCATTTATTTGCCTTTTTTTCTATTCCCAACTGCCTTATTAGTCCTTAACTCATGTTCCTGTTTTCTTAGTTGCGCTATTCACTGGTGGCTGCAAGACACAGCAGGAGCTAATTATCGCCCCTTTTCCTAGTAACAGATCTGACGCCCCCTGCGGCCATCAAGTATTAAGTATATCAATGTGCATGAGTGGGGTGCTCTGTGCTGGATTATAAATAGAGTTTGTCTCTGGGGCCGTGTGCACCAAGCATTGGTGTGCACAAGGAAGCTCTTGTTCCAACGAGGCGCTATTGTGACAAAAGGTAAAGACGCAGTCAATATACACCGTGTTCTGTTTCCGACACTGCATGACGTGCCAGGCGATAATACACATCTGACATGGAAAGCAGCTGAGAAATGATTACTCGTTGCACGCTGTTGTGTTTCCAACCTCTCCTCGGACCGTGTGAGTAGAGAGGTCACAACAGTCCGAGCCAGCCTCCGCCTCCCAGATGGCATCGGCCGAGAGGCATTGGTAGCCCGGCCCATCCTGCCATTCTACAGAGAGCATCAGCAGAGAGGCCTCAGCAGCTCAGCCTCCCCTCTCCCCCCCAGCCTTCGGGCAGCATCAGCAGAGGGGCCTCAACAGCCCAACCCTCTCCTGCACCATACTGCCTTCAGACAGCATCAGCAGAGAGTCATAGCTGCCAAGGTTTCAGATTGTTTGTGTGTGACATTTTCATAACTTCACTTTAATTCTGAGTGGCATTCAGCGATTATGAGTGACACTTTGTTGCAAGCAAAATGAAGAAGAGGGAAACATCAGAAATTACATATATTTTTCAAAAATAAATTGACTGCTTCAGGTGACATTCGACATCTTCAAATCGTAAAGGAGAGGGAAACATCAGAAATGACATGTATTTTTCAAACATAAATTGACTGCTTCAGGTGACATTCGACATCTTCAAATCGTAAATAAAAAAAGGCAAGGCGTACGTCATCACACTAGGCCACCATAGCAATCTTGATGATTACACTTCATCACACTGTTGTTTTTTTGCTGCTGCTCTACAGTATTGGCAAAGAAAATAGTGTGACAAGCATTTGCCAAAGCTTGTATCCTTCTGAGTAATAGCGGCGGTACATACAACATCTACAATGACAAATACTGTGTCTTTAAACACTATGTAGTAATACGTTCATCTTTAACTTCAATTGAATTGTGTGCTGCAACACTCAGTTTATTGAGGAGTGTCTAGCCTTTTGCAAGTGTCGTAGTTTTAACCACAGATGAAATCCTCTCCTGTTAGTGTAGGGCCTCCCTGTTTTTATGTCACTTGGGGACAGGCTGTTGCTAATGTAGGGTGTGTATGTGTAATGACAGTGAACACGCGGTCAAGTGCTCTTTTTTTGGGGCCTACAGCTGTAATGACAGTGGGTTTCACTTCTAGATTGGTTTATTACAGCAGTGTTCCTGGCTGCTAATAGTCGAAGTACGCTTCGCTGGGTCTGAAGCCCATGGGCAGGGCAAGCTCATCCACAAATGGATGCCAAGTATGTGGGAGAGCCCCCACCCCCTTTCTGCTCGCCAATAAAACATGGATATTGTTACAGCGCCTCAGGGATAGCAAGTGCTGTATATAAATACAATTACAAGCATTGGCATAGCCAATAGGTCTCGCCTTTGGGACCTTATAAGTGTTTAGCCATGCAACAGTTAATATTGTCGCACCAAGGATATTACCAATAGCTCAAAATTTCCTAATGCAAGACCTATTGCATTGCAAATGCTTGTTTATTTTGACATCAAAAAAGCGTTATACTTCTTTCATCGGTTTCATGTACTCCTCTGATTTGTGTTCTGAGTATCCTCCTCTCTCCAAGCATTTTTCGATGGCTCATGAAAGGAACTAGAAGGACGTGTATCAGTATCCTGATACCTATCAGGCTGTTTAATTGAATCGCAGTTATGCAAATTACAGTGCACCTGTTGAGCAGATCCCTCTCGTGTTTTAGTCTTTTCTTTATTTTTCTTATTATCCCACCATTTTTCAGAAGACTTAGGGCCTGCTTCGAGTTATCCTTTTCAGAATCACCCTTTAATTTGTGGTTTATTAGGTTTGGCTCCCAAATTATCTCTGCCTATTGATGCATAGGCTTCTTCAATAATTTTAGGTCGTTCGGGCACCTGATCTGCCAGAGTCGCTGGTGAGTAGACAACTCTGCTGCTTTCCCTTTTATATTACCTGGTATGATTGAGGATACTGCTGCAAAATTGTCCATTAGTTATTTCCCCAAATCCAGGGCAGGGACTGCCCCATACTCATTTTGAATCTGTTTAAGCACCTCAGGCAAAAAAGCTAAAGACAGTGTACAATGCGTTCTGGCATAGACTACAGCAAAGACTGTGCACCAGATGGCGCAGGCTTCCACTGGGGGAGTCATCCTAATTGGCAGGCATATTATAAACATTCTATGTTTGTCTTGGAGTCCCATATGGGGAACACTGCTTCAAGCTGGTTGTTTTTTTGTGTGAAATCCAGTATGGAATCTCATCTCGTCTGCTGGGAACTTTACCCAATATTGCATTAATGGTTACTAGACTAATTCCAGGTATAGCCAATTGTGGTTGTACAGCTTGAACATAGTTGTTATGGTGCACATAACAAATTGTACTAGATATCTATAGAGTGTAACTAAATCTCCGTATAATATATGTTCTAGATTTGTAATGTTTGCTGTATCTGGATATAGCGTAAAACCAGCTAAGACTGGCAATGCTGCTCCCTCATTAAAGAGGGGACCTAGTCTGACATTTTCCAATGCGTGTTGTAGGGGACCTAGGTACCAGTTTGTATGTTTCTTATAGGTGAGTAGGATTTCTAAATCCTCATATGCTCTGTATTGCCTAGGTACTGCTACTTCAGTGTATGTGTGTAAATTCTCCAAATTGATGTTTACTGCCGGGAATGTGACCCATGATTAGAATACCTCTGTTTTGTATGTTTCGTGGGCCTCTACCGCAAATTAATTCAGAACACATATTGTAAAAAGGCTTTAAAAATTGGCGTGTCAAAGACATTCATCTTACTTTCTCTGTTCCAATCTTGAAGTTAATACTGCTCAATATTTTTTCAATTGTATAAGAATTTTGACTTATGGACCCGAATATCGAAAGAAATTAGCAATCTCAGAGTTATCAGCCTACTCTCCGTAGGTAAAGCCTTGTTACTGCGCTTTCCCCATTTGTACAGCCCCAATATTCAGGCATAGTCCTTGTAGCCATATTCTCAACAACACTACCAACTGCTGAGTGATGGATAGATAGGAATCTGCGGACAGCGAGGGAGTGGTGGTACAAATGTATAGACATTTTTGGAATGGAGATAGCCATTAGTGAAAATAATAGGGGGCACAAAAATGTAAAACAAATTTGCCACCCTGCGAGTACACTAACCAGCGACTGTAACACCGCTAATTAAGACCAATGAAAGGGGTGTGGGATGTTGATAGACTGGAGCAAGGATTGTATAATCGCATGACTCAAAATGTCATTTGGTATTTTGATGCATATATATATATAAATTCGGGGAGCCTCTATTTTATTTTCTCTTTTTCCTTACGATTGTTAATTTTGTAGAATGCATCAGGGGGAAAAAAAAGAAAAACACAGTGGGTGGGGGATAAGGAAGGAACAAGGAGCGCTGAGAAGAAAGCAAGTTGGGGCAGGAGGCAGCCTGTATTTCGGGGAGGGCAGTGTATACTGGAGAGCAAGTGGAGGAGAGAGAGCAACACAGGGCACACGGGGTGGACAATTGGAGGGGAGAGGCACACAAGCGAGAAAGCTGAAAACACGCTCTAAATGTGAGCAGCGGAAAGACAGATGCAAGTCAGCCTGTCAAAAGGATGGCAAGGAGGACATGCTACAGGGGAGGGACAAACATAAGAAAGAGGAAGGCAAGCGATTGAATAAGAAGCCAGCAAATAAGAGTGACATTAAAGTCAACCAATTGTAAGCAATGGAAACAGCTAAAAGCTGCTTGGTAGGTGAGATCTAAAAACGGTCACAATCGAATTGTGAATGTCGGATGTTACTTTTGCCTTTCAGGAATTTGGTTGCAAAACATTAATACATGCCACTGCAATTCAGTGTTTGGAAGGGACACAAATGCCGAATCGCAAACTCAAATTGTGATTCAGTAACAACTTACAAAATCGTAGCTTACCGTTTGTACATTTCAAAAAGCATTTTTTGTGGTCCAAAATAGCTGTTGCGACCTCAAAAATGCATTTTACATCCGGTCCCAAATTTTTAAGCCTAAAAACTCCAATGGGCATGCCATTTCTTGTGCTTCACATAGATAGATGTCTTCCGTAAATCAGAGTTATACATGTGCTGATGTAAATCTGCCTCTGAAACTTAATTCTAGTGCTGTGTTAGAGAAAAAACAGCAATAACAATCCAGATTTCATCAGAGCAGTCACAATTTAGCTCTATAAATGCATTAATCGACTGGTGTAAAAACATTTTGCATTTCTTTGTGAGTGCACACGTTTGTGTAAAAGTAACCAGAAACAGTGCAATTTGTATAATCTGTCCCAAATTCTCGCATTAGACTGTGTGTGATTCTGGGAAAAGGGACATGACCAGTTAAAGTGGTCTTAGGAATTTTATGAGCCATAGGGCCCGATATAAATCTTGGTGGTAAGGATACACTCCACCAAAAATCAGGCCACCTTCCGAATTTTGATGCAGGTGGTCCTTTTGGGTAAATCACAGCGGAGATTACTCTGTTTTCGCCATGATTAACTGACTCTGACGGCCATGGAGAGCTAGGTCGGTCTGGGAAATTACTACATGTCCGCCCACCCAATTTCGAAGGGCGGACAAGTAGCCATTTTCTACTGTTTCTTACTGCCAGGTAAAACCTGGCGGTAAGGAACAGTATAAAACAGTATAATAGATTCCACAGATAAAATCAGCATGTAATACTTCATAAATATTACTATAAGAAGAAAAAACAGACATTATATATATAAAATGAATTACCTCAGTCCGTCCAGATCCATACGAACAGTCCGTGACCTTTTCTTTCAAAGTCTGAGGACCAAAATTGAAATAATATGGCGAAGGTCATGGCGCAAAGTTACTCCATCTCTTGTTTAAAAATATTTTAGCCTTTTATACCCATACCAAGAGGACAACATCAACCTTGCGCAACTGCTTTTGCTAAAGCCATTATGGTTGCACTAGATAAAATCGCTCCTCTCACCAAGGTCAAAGTTAAATCCAGGGCCACTCTCTGGTTCGCCGAGCAACTAAAGACAGTGAAGCTCTCGTGCAGGACAGCAGAGCGGAAATGGAGAAAAAGTAAAGATCTGACCGACCACAAAACATATAAAAATATCCACCACTGCTACATGGGGGACATCAAACAAGCAAAAAACTGTTCCTCTTAAACCGGATAGACGAGGCAGCGAACTCCTGTAAGGAACTCTACCAAATCTTAAAAGAATTCACAACACCTCCCACTCAGTCATTAATCCCCAATTCTCAAGAAAAGAATGACTCTCTCTCCAAATTCTTTGAAGACAAAAGTATAGCAATCCATCACTCCTTTCCGTCCCAAATAAATAACGTCCATTCAGAAAATGCGTCTAGTGTGTCCCCAGACCTCCCTTACATCTTGAACGAATTTGCCAAGTGTAACATCGAGGCAGTGGAACCGTCATGCAGAAAATAAAACCAGGTTCTCCCACTGATCCTGGGCCACCCAAACTTCTCCCAATCATCTCACCGGTACTGTTAGAAAGTCTAACCGACTTATTTAACAAATCACTATCGGAGGCTGAGTTCCCAAAACTATGGAAAGCTGCCAGGGTCAGGCCTATCCTAAAAAAATCCACAGCCGATCCAAAACTCTTTCTTAACTATCATCCTTTTTTGCTGCGTCCCTATTTTGGGAATATACTGGAATCCCTAGTAAATCAACAGCTCATTAGTCATCTCGAGAGCCATGGACTACTGGATCCCTCACAGTCAGGTTTCAGGGCGGCCCATAGTACAGAGACAGCACTGGTTGAGGTAACAGACAACATCAGGCTAGCCTTGGACAGACGTATGAATCACGGTGATGGGTTTGGATTAAGTACAGGAAGTAATGGCGCTCAAGCGTGTACGTTTTCAAACTCCGTATCCACTAGTACGTGACGCGACCACCACAGAGCACTCCGGGAGAACAGATCTCCCCCAACTTGGATGTACCAGTCCTGAGTTGCCCCGTGTCTCCATTTGGGACACCAGGGGTTCCTGCATTTTCCACCGACCTTCATTATAGAACAGTTTACTTGCCGTGATCCGGGTGGATTAACATCAGCTCACGCGATTTCGTTCTCCCACAAACAGAAAGCCCTGAAGAGTCACATCTGTGACACGGTGTGAAGAAACACATGTCGGCTGGTTTGTCTTCTTGTACTGATCAAATTGAAATACAAACCCTTTTCACATGAAAATCTGATGTTGACCTCTGTTATTTAGAAAGAACAACAACTAACTGTGGGTCTAATGATCTGCTCAAAACATGATATGTATAGCTGGCTATGTGTCTGCTAGTACCGTGTTAAATAGAAGACAGACTGGACAATTAACCACTGTGAAAAATGTCCATCAGTTACTCGTTCTTAGTCACCCAGTACATCATATGGTCTACTCCACAGTAGTTTGTCCACCACTCTATCCCCATAGATATGTGTTGGAGATAAGTAGTGTGGGATGGATGTCTGGTAGGTGTTCTTCACTCGTAACTGAGAGCAGTGCATAAATAATAAGTGAAAAAGAATATATAGAGTGTAAGATTGGATAGTGCATACAATATTCGCTTTATTCTGGGGTCATGCACCTCCAATATTAAAAACAACAATAGTGCAAAAAAGTCAGGTGGTTCAAACAAATACCTTCTGACTGGGTAATCTGGTCGACATGTTTCTGCGGACTATGGTCAACTAATATACCTGCCGCTTCCTCAGGACCCATAAACTTAATTGCTACTGCTTACGTGAATTAAATAATAAATACAACAGGACATTCGTGAACAGAAAAAAGTGTCACCTGTACACTTCCATTTTCCTCCTTTAGATCAAAAGGTCCGATTGTAAATAGGCCAGCATATCCACATGAAATGAGATATAGAAAAAATAATAATAACACCTTCAATTAGTAAGGGCTACAAAAGAGACATTGCTAAAATAATATTAGTACCACATCTTGGTCAAGTGACCTTAGTATGTATTTCATTGTGTAAGTTATCAATGCCTCACCTTAATTTGTAAGGGGAATTGCCTCACCTCACCTGGCAAACAGCTCAGGAAAATGAAGCACCGCTCTATAGTGCAGAGAATGTAGAAAAGTCAAAATTAAAAATCTGCGTCAGGTAGAGCCAGTTCAGAGTCACAGCCTGTAGGTTGCTAGCCAGCGCACCACAGGGGCTGTTGAACTTACAATACTCAAGTTTCTTAACATTCTTAATGATTGGCAAATTTACTTCAATGCCGTCAGGCGTGAAATATCTGTATAAAAGTCTGCTAGATAACCAATTTGCATGTTTATATGGCCATCGTGATGCGAGATATAATTGCCTCTAATCCCAATTTATTAACTTGGGAATTAAAGTCGTCACATTCTGGCATTTGCTTTAAAGAACCTAACTCTTAGTACTCAGACAGAGCCAAGTTTAAACCAAGTATGAACAGACTATGAACAAACTGTCAACTCGGTTAAAGTGCAACCATGGGGACCTCTGTTATTTACCAATGGACACTGTTGTAAACATTTGGCTCTGACACCAGAACCTCACCATACTCAAAACGTGTGCACAGGACTTTGATTCAATAGCCTTGGACAGACGTCAGTCAATAATCCTTGTCCTGCTTGACCTATCCGCCACCTTTGACACCATCTCCCATAGCATTTTAGAACATTGCCTTTGGGAGATTGGTGTCAGGGGGAATGCCCTAAAATGGTTTAAGAGTTACCTAACAGACCGAGTTACAACGGTACAGGTGGGCAACACTGTTTCATGTAACAGACCGGTCAAAATGGGAGTGCCACAAGGCTCCATTTTGAACCCGACTCTCGTTAATCTTTACATGACGCCGCAGGCCAAGGTGATCAGATCTTGCGGTTCTGATGTTGTGTCATATGCTGATGACATGCAGATCTTGGTCACTCTTGGACTGGATCTATCAGAAACAGAGCAGCGATTCAAAGAATGCATTTCCCACATTGATAGGTGGGTGAGTACAAATCACATTCAATTAAATGGAGGCAAGTCTGAGATCATGCTCTTTGGCAAGGCTCAAAAGCATTGGTCTCATGACAGGTGGCCCACGAACCATGGCCCTTGTCCAACACCAAAACCGATGGTACGGAACCTTGGCTTTTACATGAATAGCCAATTATCTATGAAAAGTGACACCAATCATATAATTGGCTCTTGCTTTGGAGTGATGCATAGCTTACGAAAGGTCTTCAAATGGATTCCGATCGAGGCCAGGAAACCATTAGTCCAGGGACTGATAATAAATTGCATGGACTATGGAAATGCCCTATTGTCCTCAATCAACGAAGGTCTTCTTACAAGACTTCAGATTTTGCAGAACACTGCGGCCAGGCTGGTTCTGAATCTTCCACCCAGATCCCTTTCTGCCCCCTGTCTTAGATCTCTACACTGACTCCCAGTCAGACAGCAAATCCTATTTAAGATTCTAGGTCTAACACACAAAATATGTATGGAAAAGGCCCGGGGTACTGGTCCAAAAAACTAAGTGGTACCAGCCTCAAACGGTGCTAAGATCGAGCAGCGAATCATTTCTTACACCTCTCAGAATCCGTACCACGAGAAATGGAGGTAAGTCTTTTTCCTTTCTTGTCACTGCTTCTTGGAACAAACCCCCCTTAAACCTACGCTCTTTGGCAAGGCTCAAAAGCATTGGTCTCATGACTGGTGGCCCACGAACCATGGCCCTTGTCCAACACCAAAACCGATGGTACGGAACCTTGGCTTTTACATGAATAGCCAATTATCTATGAAAAGTCACACCAATCATATAATTGGCTCTTGCTTTGGAGTGATGCATAGCTTACGAAAGGTCTTCAAATGGATTCCGATCGAGGCCAGGAAACCATTAGTCCAGGGACTGATAATAAATTGCATGGACTATGGAAATGCCTTATTGTCCTCAATCAACGAAGGTCTTCTTACAAGACTTCAGATTTTGCAGAACACTGCGGCCAGGCTGGTTCTGAATCTTCCACCCAGATCCCTTTCTGCCCCCTGTCTTAGATCTCTACACTGACTCCCAGTCAGACAGCGAATCCTATTTAAGATTCTAGGTCTAACACACAAAATATGTATGGAAAAGGCCCGGGGTACTGGTCCAAAAAACTAAGTGGTACCAGCCTCAAACGGTGCTAAGATCGAGCAGCGAATCATTTCTTACACCTCTCAGAATCCGTACCACGAGAAATGGAGGTAAGTCTTTTTCCTTTCTTGTCACTGCTTCTTGGAACAAACCCCCCTTAAACCTACGTACTATCTCAGATCACAACTGCTTTCGCAAGAAGCTGAAGCCATGGCTATTTGACAACTAAATGAGTATACTATCAAAGTTGTCTGCAAGCGCCATGAGACTTCCGAGTGATATGTGCGCTGTACAAATGTCCCTGATTTGATTTGATTTGAAATTAGAAATGCTACAGTATTGCCCACAGATTTTGGTGCAGTGCCTTTAAAACAAAATATAGGAGCCTCAGAGATTGTTCTAATCCATTCAGCCTTAATAATAGCTTTAAATATTTTTTTCAGTTCCTCAAGCGGGGTGGACATAAGCATATTATATGTTCAATCAACTCATTAGCTGTTTTACACATCCTGAACAAACTATAAGCTTGTGCTTTTGATTTCCAATATCCAACTAAGTACTTTTTATGCCATTTAAAAAAAAAACTCTGAAGGATCATGTCCTGAGTTTCATCGATCAACACTTTGATTGTCTGACTGGTTGTTCCTTTGTGAAGGATTATATAAAGTTATTGGTAATGATCTTGTTTAGCAAATATTCAGGCAGTGGCTTGAATGTGACCCACGGGTTCATTGAATACATTCTGGGATCTCTTTTTGCCAGTTTGATCTTATGTGGCGTCAGCAACCTGC
This sequence comes from Lissotriton helveticus, assembly GCF_964261635.1. Lineage (NCBI taxonomy): Eukaryota > Metazoa > Chordata > Amphibia > Caudata > Salamandridae > Lissotriton > Lissotriton helveticus. The sequence goes on from NC_136057.1 coordinate 1,701,044,891, forward strand.
GGTGAGTAAATTCCAACTCATCGTCAAGGACTTTGCTGATATCAGTGATGTCTGAGCCAATCAGGTAATTCAGCTGCCTCTGGAACTCCAGGTTGCCATCTCTGGTGTTCTGCTTCTGGACAACGTGGATCCTGCCTTTGTCTTTCTGCAGTACCTTACAGTATAGCAATGTTGGAGGTGGCTGAGCAATACTCTGTCCGTTCGCGGAACTCAGTGGAATTTGACTGAGTTTTTCAGTAACTCCATGGAATTCCACAGAGTAAAACTCCATGAACTCCACCCAGGCCTAGAGGGTATACAGAGTGCCGATCCTATTTCAACGAGGTTCTTAAAAAGAACCTAGAGTCCCTGTAGTTGCCATGTAGCTCAACGCTAATTCAATACATAGATGATCTCCTGATTGCCTTAGTGACGAAAGAAGCTTGCAAACAGGACACTATTGCCTTATACAACGATTTGGCTGTGAATGGGCATATGGTCTAACCTGTGAAATTGCAATACTGTATCTGGGACATCAAATAGAAAAGGGAATGAGGCAATTGTCTCATGAACGCATAGAAACAGTTCTTAAAATGAAGTCCAACTACTCTGAGAGGGATGAGGTTGATTTTGGTCTTCGTTGGCTAGTGCTGAAAATGGACCTCAAAATTTTCCTTTGTGGCCAAGCCTTTGATAAGGCTAACACAGCCTGAAGTCAATGAACTGGTACCAAAGGATGATAAAAGTATGGAAGCCTTCCAAGAGTTCAAAAACCTGCTTTGCAGTGCATCAGATATTGGAATGCCAGACTATACGAAAGATTTTGTGCTCTTTTGTCATGAAAGGGATGGGTGTGCACTGTCTGTACTAATCTAGTCCATGGAGACACCATCAGCTACTTTTCAGCTACTCTTGATTCAGTGGCCGCAGTGTTGCCTGGTTATCTCAAAGTGGCTGCAGTAGTTAGCCTTAGCGTACAGAAAACTGAGGGGATCGTGATGGGCTAATCTTTGATTGTGATAGTGCCACACTCGATTGAGATCCTCCTGACTCGTACCAGAACTCAACATTTGAAAAATAGCCGCCTCATCCCCTATGAGAGAATCATCTTGGCAGCTGAGAATCTTTGCATTCAGAGACATAAAACACTAACAGCCTGATTCATCAAGCGAAATGCGCTCGCAAAAGGGCCAGATTCTGAGAATCTGGCCCTTTGCGAGTGCAATTTTTGCATTTGGGATTCATCATCCCAAATGCAAAAATCGCTAATAAAGAATTCGCTAAATTGCGAGGATTAGCATTTAAGGAATCTCTATTAGAGATTCCTTAAATGCTATTCATGAAACATTTAAAAATTGCAAATTCGCTATTTAGGGCCGCTATTTACCACGAGGTCAAACCTCGTGGTAAATAGCGAAAACTTAGAAAAATGCATTTAAATGCATTTTTCTAAGTTGCATGTTACACACACACATGTCATTTGGACATGTGTGTGCGCAACACCAATGTGGATTACATTTCAGGGGTGCTACAGGGTGTCCTTTGGACACCCCTGCACCCTTGAAATCGCATCCTTATTTGCGATTAGCTAATTGCTAATCGCAAATAAGGAATAACTCCCCATGCATTCCTATGGGCCTTTAGGCCCATAGGAATGCATGGGGAGTTATTCCTTATTTGCGATTAGCAATTTGCTAATCGCAAATAAGGAACATGTAGGAATCGCAATATTTTTTGCAATTCCTACATGAATCCCGTTTTGCAAGTCCTTAATAGCGATTCCTTATGAATCGCTATTAGGGGCTGGCAAAACGGGAGAATGATGAATCAGGCTGATAATCCTATTTCTGGCTTACCAACTCCAGAGGGAGATGATGAGAGTGACTTCGACCATGACTGTGTTAATGTAACTGAGTTTTTCACAAAACCAGGGCCCAACATACATGATGTTCATCTTCCTGAATCTGACCATATCCTCTTTGTTGATGGGTCTTGTCTGAGAGACCAAGGTAGAATCCTAAGAGCTGCTTATGATGTCTGTACGCTGAGTGTGGTAATGGAAGCTTCTTACTTGTGCCATGTAACCTTTGTGCAAGTAGCCAAATTAATTGCCCTTACCTCAGCTTGCTATTCCTCATAAGGCTTGTGAGTCACCATTTATACTGAAAGCAAGTATGGGTTAGGAGTTGTGCACGACTTTGACCAGTTATGGTCACAGACAGGGTTCCTGACTCCAGCTGGCACCCTGATAAGAAACAGGTTGTATATTCCAAATTTGCTAAATGCCTTTTAAATGGCAAAGGAAGTTGCAGTGGTGAAGTGAGCTGCACACAAGAGCAGCAGTGACTTTGTCACCGGGAGCAACTGTTATGCGGACCAAGTCGTCCGATACTGTGATCTTGAGTCCAGCACCTTCCATTTAGATGAACCAGTAACATAGAAGGAGATACTGTGACCGATATGTTACTGAGAACTGGTCACACATTCAATGAGTTGAGTTACAAAAACAGCCCCACAGACAGAAAAGGCTACTTAGAAAGGGATGGGAAGCGTGAAAGATGCAAGTGATATTTAGAAATCCAATGAGGGAAAAACGGTTCTTCCTAATTCTCTCCTGCCTGCGATGGTGAGGCAGATGCAAGGTCCGACTCATGCGGGAAGAGGCGGATTGGTATCTACCTTCTGTTCTCTCTGTTTTAATCCTCGTTTCAGAATGATAGCAGAACATTTGTGCCAATGATGTATGACCTGCCAAAAGCAAAATGTGGGCAAGAGAGTTGCAGTGACCATGGGTCAGATTGGAAAATCTGTTTGCCCTATCATCTGCATTCAGACTGACTTTGTGAAAATGCCACGATGTAATCAACTGAGAGACATCCTAGTCATTATGTGTCTGTTCTCATGATGGGTCGATGCATATTGCACCCGTGACAGCTTAACAGTTGCCAAACTATTGTTGCAGGAATTAACACCGTGATTCAGGATGCCAGTTCATCTTGAATTGTATCAAGGAACTCACTTTAAAAGTGAGTTCATGCAGTTGATATGCACAGCGCAACGGATTGACCAATGGTTCCACTGTAGCTACTGACCGGAAGCATCAGATTGGTAGAAAGACTGAATGGGACAAACAAAGCTAAAATGGCTAAAGCCTGAGCCTCTACATCACTTAAATGGCCTGACACCCTTCCTGTAATGCTCACGAATATCCAAAGTACCCCTTGTAAAAGAACCAGATTGTTGCCACATGAAGTTTGATTGGGAGAACCATAGTGAATACCCTCTGCCCCGGCAGCTAATCATGTGAATATCACAGATGACATGGTACTCGACTACGGCAAAGGATTGTCTGATGTGGTGAGCTCTATGTCTTATCGGGTTCACATTACAACTCCAGCTGTCTAAGAATCCCCAGGGCACCACTGAACCCTGGTGTCTGGGTCCACATCAAGAAACACGCCTTAAAGTCCTGTCTGGAAGAGCTCTGGCGCAGACCCCACAAGGTGATCCTTGTCACCAACACTGCTGTCAACTGTGCTGGTCTGCCGAATTGGATACACACCTCCCATACCATGAGGGCAAGGTCCGATGGGGAGAAGCAGAGTCATCATCTGCCAATTTCTCATGTCGCCCCGAGTTTAAGGTGTCTGCGACTTCAGAGAAAGATGAGGTGGAGCAGACTGGAGATCCGTCATCTGCATCGGATGAGCAGCATACAGAGTTGGAAACTAATGAAATGCTGACATTCCAGTAACCACTGTGATACCAACAACCAGATTGAAGATACATGTTTACCGGGACAGTGAAAATTCATAGAAGGCTGAGACTGACTTGCCAAAGCAACTTCACCAAAGAGTGGAAGCTGGGGATGAACACTAAAGCTCTACCTTGGAGAATGAATCAACCCCATCAGAGCCAGAAATCTTGAGGACTTCTAAGGAAGGTTGGCCAAGAACTATCACCACCATGAGAAAGCGGCTGTTGATGTCCAAGACAAGACCAGAGATGATTAGGGAAGACAGTGACTTCGAGGAACAAGAACAATTGGATGAGATTGATATCACAAATGTAGACTTGGAGCAGAACAATACTAAACAACCTAAAAGAGAGAGAAAGATCAATCGAAAATATTCAGATCCAGACTGGACATACCTCACAAAAATCAAGGGCCTGATTAAGATCTTGGCAGATGGGTTACCCCATCACAAACGTGACGGATATCTTGTCAGCCGTATAACAATTTCCATAAGATATTATGGAATTGTAATATAGCGGATGAGTTATCCGTTACGTTTGTGACAGCGTATCCCATCCGCCAAGATAGTAACCAGGCCCCAAGCTTGACATCGATGACTGCCTGACTGATCCTGATGAGCCTTCTTGAGATTAAGAACTTGCGATGTCAAAAACTTTTTCACAATGACAACTGACAAATGTCAAAAGGATGAATAGAAAGTTAGGGTAATGGTCAGAAGATGATAGCTCCTTTATGCCCCCAGCTAACACAGAATATAAATCCTGGTAAATTTCGAGATAGGATAAGTGATAATAGCATAATACCTAGAAGACTAACCCTTTATCAGAGGTTTTCTTGATCTGGCTTAACTTAAACATGGTGCACCCATGCTGCAAAATTATAATTGTGAGTTTGGCAGTTGCCATCTCTGTTTCTGTGATTGGGTGGCTGTTGGATGTTTATATGCTAGAAGGGGATTATTCTCATGTTTCAACCAATTTTACTTTCACCCCTGTATACAGACCTCCCTTGCCCGAGAGTAAGGTTTCACACCTCTCACATCATGAGAAAATGCACAGTTATAATGTATATCACCAGATGGTGTCTGAATATGTAAAGGTCATAGAGGTGGAGGACTGTTTAATTTTATTTTATTTTTCCACTTCTGCAGCTGAAGGAGTGGCATACTTTAATTTACCTCTGTTGCACTCATCTTCCTGCTCTGTTTTTTAACCTATTTTATTAGCAAAATTCTATTACACTGTTTTATTCAGACTTTGTTGGTCTTTTAGAAAATGTGCCAATTGTCAGTGGATGGAATCTGTATTTGTGGGCAACTAAACACATTTCTGGCCTTTACAATACGGCAAAATTAAGGGATCAGTGTGAGTATATGATGAAATTTACACCACTGTGACTAACAGGAACATTACTAATCATAACTTCCATGATGTAGCCTGCAAAGTTAACCAAGATGAGAGGGTGTTTGTAGATGAGTTGAACAAGTGATAAGACTAGACTAAGAAAAAGGAGAAGGAAAGACGAGTGCCGAGAATCATTACTGGGAAAGGTAGGAAGATCTTAAAGGAACCACCACCTAGGTTAAACATTCAAGTCTGGTCAGAGAAAACTGTGTGCTGTACTAGAAGCTAAAGACAAAGTGGGATCGTATAGCAACCAAATGAAATAGCACGGGGCTGAGAAACTCTCATCAGCCCACCCTTATGGCGGAATGTCATCATGTGGGATACGAATAGTATATCCAAACCTCGCCCAACCCATCAATTGATGGTGCAGAGATGGATTTCTGAGGTGGAACTCTAGCCACAGTGCAATTCAGAAGACGCTGATGGAGTGCAGTGTTGTGAATGTGTGAGTGAAATATAAAATTGGATACTCGGGCAAAAAATAAAGTTAAATAAGGATTGTCCTAGTGTTAAATTTAAAAGAACGCCAAATAGTGTGAAAATATGACTATGTTGTGGCGCTGTGCAGTGAGATCAACATGTTTCAGCCGTGTGGAACAACCTGTCCGGCATTCTTCAGGACCTAGATTAAGTAGCTACTGCAAAAAATACAAGTGAGTGTAAATATTAATACTGTGCATCAATAATTCAATAACTCCTACCAGGAACTTGGATCCCCAATGTTAACTGGTGGGATTGAGTTATTTATCCATTCCTACAGAAAAGAAGAAAACAGTGCACAAAAAATATATATAATATATAATAAAGTTCTATACATAGATCCCAAACTGACATAAAAGAGACAGTACAGACAACACAGAGATAACGAAGAGGTGTCTCTTCATTTAGCAGAAGGCCGTAGTCCTTCTGAACATTTAATCTTTATTCAGATGATGATTTTTGGTATCATACTCAGCCAGCATTATGTGGGAGATCACCTCACCTCACCCGGCAACCGCTAGGGAAAAATGAGGCCCGCTCTGTTATGTAGAAATGAAAAAATGGGGTCACAGTCAATATTGCATCTGCTGTGTCCAACTAAGTTGTTCTATCATTTCTATGTTTTTTTGTAAAGAAACCCAGGTATTACAGAAAGACCTTCCCTTCATAAACCAAGAGGCTGTGACTTGGCTGGTGGCGCGAGACGGTCTACTTCCCAAACAGTGCTCAGGGAGCAAAAAGTAAGGAAATAACCAAAAGAAGAAGAAAAACGAAAATCCCCAGCCTCTAAACTTGTAAGACAAAGGATTGTTCAAAGGGTGGTCAGAGTAGAAGGCTCAAGGCTCTCTCAGTACCAGTCCCAACCCTCGAAAAAACTCGAAAAACCTGTAGAGCTTACCTAACCGTCGGTACCCCTCTCCGGCGTCCGAGAGGAAGTGGAGGTACCGAGAGGGGCGTCGGCGTGCTATTTATAGCTTGCTTGATTGAAAATTAGCCTCCATTAGGTAATTAATTGCTGGCGAATGACAGCCGCCTGATCCTAACTGCGGTCGTGTAGAAGACAAACCCCTAATCCACTAGCGCATGGGTAGTCTCAAAACCCAACGGCGCATGCGCGAGGATGTGATGTTATTGGCGGTGCATGCGCAGGTGTGCAGCGGGTCTGACTCACGCTTATCAATAGCGCATGCATGTAAAATATATCCGCTTCTTACGCTAATATGCGTGCAATAATCTACACATGGTGGCTATTACGGCGCTACATCCTGAAATATAGAGTCGCTGGGCCCTGTCTTTGTAGGTGAATCGAGGGGCATCGTTTAAGCAGCATAAAGCCCCATTATGGTGTGGTTTTATTTTAGTATGGAGAACCACATGCACAGAAAAATGATAGATCAACCGCGTCACCGCTTAATATGCTATAAGTTGGCCACAGTATAGCACTATTTTAGGCTTGTCACACTAAAAACATGAATGACGTGTCTCAACAATGGATGCAGATGATGTCCTATCCATAAAGGACTTGTAGATAAGTAAAGACCTATGTTCTAGGATTGTGGACAGGCATAGTTAATGTGATGTTTATGCAGCTGTAGTTTACAGACATGAATGATATATTAAAGTGTCTAACAGAAATTAACATATATCATTATCCCAAATCATTTGTGGTGTAGTATAAATTCACACCTATAGATGGAATGTGGCTACAGTGATGTCCAAGGTATGTCATCATTCAGTCCCTCCCTGTCACTCTTAAGCTTAAAAATCCATTTCTGCTCCTTAACAAATAGGAATCTAGAAACATCACTGATATGAGGCGGAATGAAGGGGTGTTCAAGGATCACCCACCTCATGTCATCTGCTGTATGTTTCTGCGACAAGAAGTGATTGGTCAGTCTCGTGGATTGCTTATGACATCGAATGGTGCTTTTGTGTTCACCATTCCTTAATTTGATTTTCCGAGTGGTGTATCCAATATATCTAAGTGAACAAGGGCAAGTGATCATATAAATGACTCTTTCTGAGTTACAATTTGTATGCTTCTTGAGGAGCCAAGTTTTTCCTGTTCCCAAATCCACTGTTTTATACGTTTGTGGACAGACACTACAAGAGCCACAAGGGTAGTGACCCTGTATCGGAGGTAAATTCCAAAGAGTGGTAGCCCTGTCTGTAATTTGTACTCTTGGTCTGGTGTGGACCAGGCTATCACGTAAGCTGGATGCTCTCTTAAAGGAGAATAGGGGAAATGGATCATTGGAGCCACTCACACACACACAGAGCCACTCACACACACACAGAGCCACTCACACACACACAGAGCCACTCACACACACACAGAGCCACTCACACACACACACAGAGCCACCCACACACACACAGAGACACCCACACACACACAGAGCCAACCACACACACACACAGCCACCCCCATACACACACACAGAGCCACCCACACATAAGGTGTTTGTCACTCAATGGGCATTATCATACTATGCCTGTAAAGTTGCTGTTAGGAGGATATAAAAAACAATGCAATATTTAAATGAGGTGTATAATTCTTTTCAAAACATCGGTTGTTGAGATGAACAGGGAACTTAAATGTAAATTTCTCCACATGACAAGTTCTACTGGTTGTAGAACGGCCAAAAAGCACGAGTGTACAACTGGAAAAAACACAAATATAAGCCAACTTAAAATAAATATAAAAGTTTTGCGACAGCAATAAATGCATCGTTCGCATTTTATGTGAGTGAAGGGTGCGTCTCGAGACGCTCCTATGCCGCCCTGCCCATCTTTCGTCCCACCCCGTTTTCTGCAAAACCTTTCCTATCCCTGTACTCGCTCGCCAACCATCCACTATTCTCCACCAACTCCCACCCAAATTTCCATCACCACATCATGCAGCCAAGCACCCTAACTCCCTCTCCATGTAACTAAAGGACTTCTCAACCACCCATCACCCGGTGTCGCTGCAACTTCCTACACCATCCCCTTTCCTGGTGACATGCCTGCCCCTTCTAGCGTCACATCATCCTCATTCGTAGCATGTCAAAAGTTTAGTGGCGTTTACTTGAAACTTAAGCTGTAACACGAGGAAATCATGAAGAATTGAGGCTAGCTGATCGTAGCAGACAAAAAGAAATTGCCCCCGGGTTGGTGGAGCCCCTCGGCTCTAAAGAAGCAGTTCCCCTGGGGTGCGGGAGTCCCGCTCGGGGGACTCAAAATGACAATGGCCCCTGGAGCCCTCTGGGGCTCGAAATAACAATGCAATGCCCCGGAGCCTCTTGAGAGCCTCGCAGGCTCTCAACTAGAACACTACCCCACTGCAACTCGAGCTCCACTCACTGGGACTCCTGCGATGGTGTCTCTGCTAACCGGGCAGTCGCGGGGCTCTCCCTGACTCCGGACGTCGCCTCCTTAATGGCGGTTCCTTTGCGGATGGGGCACAAGCACCGGACCAATCCGTGCGCAGCTCACCAGACGAGCCCCTCCTGACGCGGCAGCTCTAGCTCTCTCGGCGGCCCAGTCCTAGTGCGGCTTTTCCCGTCGAACCTCCACAGTGGGCCAATCACAGCGCGGCCTCTCCGCTTACGACAGTGGGCCCGGGCCGGTGGCGGTATCTTTCTTCGGCTGTTCTTTGTCCCGGGCAGGCGGCGGTGAAACGGGGCAACACGAGGGGTAGGCTCCCTCTTCAATTTAAATATAAAGTGAGGTGGGCACTCGCTTGGGGCCACAAAACGGCACCAGATCCCTGGCGGGGTGGGAAAAAAAATGGCGGCCGCAACTCCAAAAATTTCGGATTCGGGGGCGAGCTTAGGCATTCTGAGTGACGGGTGACGTCACAGGTTGAAAGAACGCCAAAAACACCCCCCCGAATCCGAAAGAGACGGGGCTTATTGGAGTGACGCCTGTCTCCTCCAATGGCTGGCCTCCGTTTAGGAAGCCAGCCAATGGAGGAGAGAGGCGGGTTAAAGCCCCGTTACAGAAACTACTCAAAATCATTAAATCTCCCCCGGAGACTGCGCAAGCGCAGCCTTCGGTCCTCGACCTAAACATGGCAATAAACAACAACATTTTGATACTTTTTCACATTAACAGCAAGTGCATATAAAATACTGCACACACCTTAAATGACACCTTACATAAAAAAGCAATGCAAATTAAATTAATAGGTGGGAAATGCATTCTTCCAGTTATGAAACATTAATTGGTTAATACAGTCACTGCAGATGTATTTTTGTGAGACCAGAGTCACAGAACTGAAATTTAGTGCATAAGACGAAAACAAGTACTTTCCACATATTCATTATAGCTAACTCAGTGTAGACTTTTTTATAAGTTCATTAAAGAGCACTTTTCAAAACTCAGCATCCTTACATTATCTTTAAAAAAAAGTTATAAATAGTTTTCATCTTGAAACTTCAAGTGACTGCTTTAATTAAAGCACTTTAGAGCCCTCTCCCCTGACCTCCTACCTTCAGCACCCTGCAACTAATCCAGGTCCCCATTAACAATTCAGGGATTGTTATTTTTAGCACAATATATTGGAACTGTTTTGCAAAATTAAGAACACCTTGGTCCCCACTCACCTAGCCAATTTAAAACCTCTGTTTACATGCAGATGTCCTCTCAGGTGAGTAGAGGAGTGGGGAGGAAGGAGGCCAAAAGGGTCATATTCAGATCCCTTATCATCCTGACCTCTTAGGCCTCAGAAAAGGGGCTAATAAAAAAGCAGAACAGAGCAAAATCCATGGATAAGGTCAAAGAGAAGATCTTGAAAAGAGGGAGCTATGTGGTGTCTAATTTGTTTCATTCACAAATGGACAGATACAGCTGTCCCACTTTCTGAATGAGATGCTCTGAAGAAGGCTTTGAGAAATGCAAATTCATTTATTTTTTATTTTTAGTGCAGTCACAGTCATTAGTGCAGCAGGTGCATTGACACTGGGGCAATGGAGTGTGAGGAGTAACTACATCCCAATTAAGGATGCCACTAGCAAAGTACCGTGGGAGAGGGGGGCCATTTTCCTGGTTATTATTGGGGCCCAAGTCCCCCTTGCTGCACAGGAAACATGTCCCAAGCAACAAAGGGGCAAATTGTGGGACTTTCCTGTTTTTTTTAATTTTTTACAGAAAGGAGCAGACAGCCTGCTTTAGGCCTCAGCCCGAACAGTAATGGCCCAGTAGTGTGGGCAGAGGAGTAGGTTTAATTGCTACTGCAGGTGATGTGTCACTGGGTCCCAAGGGCGTGAGGTATCAACTAAAGCCTATTATGGCTGTTGTACCATTATTCCTTTCTTATATTAGGGCTGAATGCTCCCTTGTTGTGCCAGTGTGGCTGGCATTGAACCAATGGCACCAAAGAGGAGAATATTGAAGCAGAGGAGACACCTTAACTAAGGCCTCCGAGAGATAGCAGAAAGGAGGATGGTGGGTTAACAAGGGACAGAGGGGACTTCCTGCTTCAGAAGGCATCAGCTCTTATTAGTGAGGCAGTTGCAGTGGTGACCTGCACAGGAGGGTGACGGGCCCACTGCATCACAATTAAGACAGTCTTACAGAAGAATAGAGGCATGCTGGATAGCATTAGAGCTGAGGGTATCCTTGCTGCAAAGAGACGAGAAACACATAGGAGCACATTTTTTCAGAAAGGGACATAGCCTGTTTTAAATTAGAGGGATGGCCAGCCTTGGTGGGGAAAGGGTGAAAGAGGCAGAGGGGATACCCTGCTACTTAGGGCTGCAGCTATCATTAGTGCAGAAGGTGCAGTTGCATTGGGGCCCAGGAATGGGGGGGTTTCACAAATCCCAAATAACGGAAGTAGTGAGTTTTGTCTATTTTAGTTTTTTTAATGTATTTTCTCATTTACAAGTCTCAGATTTAGGGCCATATGTAGGTGGCCAAATACCGGTCGGTAACGGCCGATTTCGACCGTTACCGACCGTAATTTGGAGTTTGAGATGTAGGGGCCTTAAAAATTACAGATTCGGTAAATTTACTGATTCGGTAATTTACCGAATCGGTATTTACCGAATCTGTCATTTGAGATGTAGGTGTCACTGTAAACAGTGCCACAGGGCCTTAAGGATTCGTTGTTTACCACCAACTATTAGTTGGTGGTAAATAACGAATACCTGTGTATATGCAAATCTGTGCATGTACACCTGTGCCATGTGGCACACATACATGCCCTAAGGGCATGTATGTATGTCACATGGCACACAAGCACTGATCAGGGGTGCAACAGGGTTTCAAAGTGACACCCTGCCACCCTTGACTATTCGGTAATTTTACCGAATCTGTAATTGCCATTGATTCCTATGGGCCTCAAGGCCCATAGGAATCAATGGCAAATACCGAATCGGTAAATACTGATTCGGTAATTACCGAATCTTAACGATTTGGTAATTTTGAAAGAATATTTACCTACATAGCATTTACCGATTTGTAAATACCGAATCGGTAAAATTCGGTATTTACGAATCGGTAAATACCATTTACCTACATGAGGCCCTTAGTGTGACTTATGAGATACTGAAAAATTGCCCATGAAATGATCTTATACACACCACCCGCTCTGCTCAGCCCTGCTCTTCTCGTTGTCTCTAGTCTTTCCGTAAAGTTTTGCAGGGGGGGGAGGCCCGACTTCAAAACATTTTGGGAGGGGGGCTCATAGTAAAAAGTTTGAAGACCTCTTGTCTAGAGGTTAGCATAAGGGGATTTATTAAGTGTGTGGTAATTCCACCTATTTCAAGTTACCGCACAATTGGGTAGGCAGTTGTAACACTGCTTTTGTTTTCCCCAGGATCTATCACACTAATGAGCTAGATTTTCCTCTTGACAATTACATTAGGCAAAGTAAACGGAGCTTTAAGCAGATTCTTACTGATATCTTTAGAGCACTAATTCCGTCCAAAGGGGGAGCATTGAACGATGTAAAGATTAGAAAACTGTCCACTTTAGTTGATCAACTTGCAACAAATACTGCAGGTGCACTGACAATGATTATTAAATAATTGCTTGCATGATTATGCAAAATTGCCTTGCATTGGATTTACTCCTCTTGAAGGAAGTCGTAGTTTGCAAGTCATTCATGCTCGGGAATGTTGTGCATACAATCCTTGCATAGATTAGCAGCTTGACAGCTATATTACTAACATAACAAAAATAATGCATGAATTAACTGAACTTAAAGAATCAGCTGCTGTGAAGAATTAGAATCATTCTTTGGATCCATTGGTAAAGTGTTTGCTAAAATAGGAGAATGGCTTGGTAGTGTAGTAGGAAGAATGTTTAAATTGCTAGTAACTCCTCCCTTGAATTGCATGCATTCTCTTTATCTTCAAGTTCTGCAACATCATTTTAGCACTAAAGGGGATGAATTGTGACTACAAGAAGCTGTCAGCGATGAGAGGAAGAGAGCAGAAAAGACTCAATGTCAAAGTTGAAGAGGTGCAAAGCGAACTTTGAAACGCACTGAAGGATCTGGGAGAGACCAAGTATAAGAATCCAGAGTTGATGAGTGATGTGTTGTAATAAGGAACTTAAGTGATGATTAAAATCATTGGGTGGACTGTGAGAGCTGATTATCTGTCAATAAAGAGCATTACAACCTGAGCTTATGCTAACTTTAGATTGTGTTTACACTGTCCTCCATCTTGCCTCAACGTCACAATGCACCACGTGAGGACTACTGCTGATATCTATTCAATATAAAGCATGGCTACTGTTGAAATGAGTAAACAGAGAGTGTTCTCCGAAAAAGCTTCTCATTGTACTAATTCAAGTACGCTTCCCATCATCCCAGGCTCATGCTTAAACATTGTATCTGTTTAACTATTCAGCTACGGCTGTGAGAATGACTGAATCTCAATGTATTACTATCCTGAGAGAATACAAGAATGTATTCTGTAGTAAAATGTTTCTTCTAGCTTGTTTTATATTGGTGCCAAACCTGAGAACCATGTTTTCCCACAGAATGTGTCCTATAAAAGTATGTGGATTTCTGTAACGAGAGATACCCCCTTTTCCTCACCGTAGAAGGTGAATCCATGACGGATTTCACTTAGAACTGTACTGAGTTCTTCACATTATGATTTATATGCTTTGCTGCTAACCTTGCTTATGGCATCTTTATTGTAAACTGCCTATTAATTCTTTATATAAAGCTTTGAGATGATAATCCTTGTCTGTCATTCTTATGAGATTGTTTCAGCCAGTTCCAGTCAGAGAGCACCAAAGTCCGTATCAGGACTACACCTACCCTGGTCCTAGCCATTGGCACGCCCCATGAGTTAGAATTTAAGACTGATTTGGGCACCAACATTTGTTTTCTTCCCTGGAGCACTGACAAATCACTGATTGATTTTTTGATTAGTATTCTGCATTGCTTGTGATCGGTTTGTGGTATTTTATTTTTCAGACTGTGTGTTATTTGTTTGTATATTCTATTCATTTGCTCTATCTTACTTGTTAGTGCTTGTATGCCTTTTTGTTCTTGCTTCTTCAACTTGAGCCCGTTGCTCCCCTTGCTCCCCTTATTTGGTTTCCATACTATTCAAAACTTCCCTTTCCAGTAAGTCTCTTTTCCCTGGCCAGTCTTGTCTGAGCCGCATTACAACACAACAACACAATTTATTACATTTGAGTAAAGTTACAGCATTAACTAAGGGTGCATTGGTTTATGACTCAACCTGATTTTGGTTGCATTCCATGGTGCTGCTTTCCTAACTAATTTGGAAAAGCCATCGTAAGTTGCATGTTTTTAAATTGTACCAATTGTTGTTATCGACGCTTGCCTAAATGCATATGTATGTGTGCTGTTAGCAGATCATAGGCTGCACAAATCAATAACACGCCATTACATACTTATATCATAATACACTATACAATAATAGGCCATAACATACTACATCATACCTTACTAGACAATAAGAAACAGTACTATATCATATTAAACAAAAACAAACCATATCATACCATGCCATACAAAAACAGGCGGATACCATATTATACCGTACTATATATAACTGGCCATGCCATATCATACTATCCAATCAAGTCACTCTCACCCCCTTTACCTCTACCCACCCCAGAACCCTCAAGCCACCCTCTCCTCCCTTAACCTCTTATCACCCCAGAATCCTCAAGTCACCCTCACCTACCTTTACTTCTACTAACGCCAACCTTTGAGTCTCCTTCACCTTCCTTTACCTCTACCCACCCCTGAATCCTTCAGGCAGCAGGGGCGGATGTTTGGACAAAACCTCGGACTATAAATATTGGGAGACAGAAATCAGAAAATCAGAAAATTATGATTTGAAATTATTTGAATGTGTTTTCGTTCATTTATTAGTTTTATGTGCTACGATTGTTTATGTAAAAGTTATTTATATTTTAAATATATAGTTTGTAATTTTAAGTGATATATACATTTTTGTTGATCTATAGTAATTTATAGTGTCATAGCGAGTTGTTGGGTTTGTAGGGGATTGGGTGGGAAGTAAATTAAGTAATAATTAATTAACAATTAATTATGAATTGTTAATTAATTGTTTAATTAATTTCAATTATGCACTTTATGGAATACTTATTTATTTTACTTATATTTTAGTTGTGGGCTTCTAGGTCTATAGGAGTCTAGGGTGGTAAGAATACATAATTAAGTAATAATTTAGTATATTAAATAATGGAATACTTATTTTTAAGTTATATTTTGTGTGAGGGCTGCTAGGTTGCTAGGGGTATAGGGTGTGAAGTTAATTATTACTTAAATGACAATTATTTATTAGTTGATAATAAACTATTTTAAAGAACAGTAATTATGTAAAATGATAAATACTATTTTTTATTCCATATATATTTATGTTAAATCCTAATGGTTGCATTAGGAGTTTCATATATTTTATACATTCTGGCTGTTACTTATATATGAAAGTGTTTCATGTGAAGAACATTCCCTACTTTGTTTAGACTGCAGTAGGAATGGTAAAATTAACCTATTTGTAATTTGACAATTTCCCTACTGTTGTCCTGTTTGGAGTGGGAATAGTAAATTGTATCCCTTTGAAATACAGCACTTTCCCTACTGTTGCTCAGACAGGAGTGGGAAAAGTAAATTTCACCCCTCCGAAATGCAACACTTTCCTTACTGTTGCACAGACTGGAGTGGAAATAGTAAACTTCTCCCTTCCGAAATCCAATGTTTTCCCTACTGTTGAACAGACTGGAAAGAGAATAGTAAATGTTACCCCTCCAAAGTACAACACTTTCTTTACTGTTGCGCTGACTGGAGTGAGAATATTAAATTCCACTCCTCCGAAATCCAACGTTTTCTTACTGTTGGCAGACTGGAGTACTTTTTACTCATCTAAAGTCCAATACTTTAATACCGTTGTGCAGTTTGGAGTAGGAATGGTAAATTTCACCCCTTCGAACTCCAACACTTTTCTTACTGTTGTGATGTTTGAAGTGGGAATAATTAATGTTACCACTCCAAACTCTGCTTGTTGCAAAGGCTTGCATGGGTATAGTAAATAGCATTGCATCAACTAGAGGGCAAATAGTATATTTAATATTCTTAGGCTCCATTAGCTTTATTAATGTCGGTTAGATAGAGTTTATAGCAAAAAAATTACTCACATTTTTCATCATACAACCCCCTTCTCATTTGTTAACATTTTTTAGGCTCTCTTTCTGAAGATTGGTTGGGATGTCCCTTGTATTCACAGATTTTGGACCTGCTTTTGGGACTAGCTTTTCAGCAGATCACCAAACATTGGAAAAATTTGTCTGAACTATCCTTCCAGGCTTGGTGGTATGCCGTATGTTATAATCACAGATTGGATACAGTTTATGTATTCCCAGTTTCTTTAGCTCTTAAGCGCTCTCTTTTATGATCTCCAGTTACAAGTTTTATTGATTGTCATGCTAAGCGTTCTTATGTACGTAAAGTTTCTGAGCAAGAAGTGTCGAAACCTCCGTGACATTCTGTTTTGTTCTTATTTATATTACTGTTTATACTGACATCTTCACTGTATTTTTGCATTTTTAGTTTCTTAACCAGGTTTGTATTCTATACTTACGTATCTTCTTTATATTGTTATAAGATTTCTTAGTCATGTATTTTTAAGATTTCAATGAAGTAATGTGTATGCATGTTTGCTACATCTTCCCCTCCCTTCACCCCTCTCTTCTTTCTTTTCTTTTCTTTTCAATAAAATCTCTATTTTTCAAAACTCAAAGAGATAGAGTTTATAGCATTGTTTTATATTTTTTGTATTTAACATTTATTTATTTTTATTTTAAAATGTATTTTAATGTTCATACTATTTTTTGTAAATGTGTTTTGATTTTTCAATGTTTAATCTTTTATTTACTGTGTACATTCATTAATATATTATATCTTATC
The DNA here is from genome assembly GCF_964261635.1 of Lissotriton helveticus. Lineage (NCBI taxonomy): Eukaryota > Metazoa > Chordata > Amphibia > Caudata > Salamandridae > Lissotriton > Lissotriton helveticus. The sequence goes on from NC_136057.1 coordinate 1,701,061,923, forward strand.
ACATTTTTCATGGTTTATTGCACATTCCAATACTTTTGTACTTGTCTTTATTAGTATAGGATCACGGTAAACAATTATGGTAAACAATATTTTATAGATATTTTTGACAATGAAATTCCTTGAAACAATATTGTATCAGTGATTCGCAGGGCGGATTGAAGGAAGGTCGTTCTACCGTTGACCACTGCATCAGTATTTGGGCAGTGGTCCATAAATCCAGCAATACAAGTGTTAATTTGTTTTGCTACTTTGTGGACTTCTGTTCAACTTTTGAGCTTGTGGAGCGAGATCCTTTCTGTTAGAAATTAATATTATATGAAATTCTAAATGGGTTATTATCTCTCTTGGTACAATGGCATACATCGAATTGGGAGAGGGTAGAGCTAGAGTGTCATGGTACCCTGTTGGATAAAATAGCAATTGAAAATGTGTTAAGACCGGTATGTGTTCTTGCCCAGACACTATTCACCCTTTGTTGGCCATTCTCCCAAATTCTCTTATAAATTAAGCCTCCTTACTTCGAAAATTAGGGGTGTTCATATCACTTGCTTATAGTTTGCAGATAACATGCAAATAGGCCTCCATCGTCAATTAAAGATTTTCCATGGGTACGCTCATCAGAAGAAACTGACAATAAACATGGAAAACAAAAACTTTTTGGGAATTTGGAAGCAGATCTAAGACATTTTCTTGGACTATTTGGGATCGTAGAGTGGAGCAAGCTACTTCATATAAATGTTTAGGGCTACTATTTCAAAATAATCTGACGTGGATCCAACATATAGACCAAGAAAAATGTCAGGTCTCAGTAGTAATTGCTGTGCTAAAAAAGTTTAATTACAACTACAGAGACTCTTGCATGGCACCCCTGTTAAAAGCTTATAAAACCATGGTTCGGCCTATGTTGTGGTATGGTAATGAGTAACCCTGGGCGAGTAATTCCACTCCGCCAGTGGAGTTTGCGGATTTTTGCCTACTCCACGCTCCGTTGCGAACGCGGAGTTTAGGCAAAAAAAACCTCTGTGGCAGAGCGGAGTTAGCCAGCCCCTCAACCCACCACAATTAATTAAAAATTAAAAAAGAAGACACTTACCTGCGTGGCTGCCTCCTCCTCTGCCTGGTAGCTCTACTTCCTGCTCCTCGCCACCCTTCTTCAATTAAAAAACCCTACGTTGTACATCTTGCGCAAGACGTACAATGTAGGAGTTTTTTCGTAGAAGAAGGAGCGCGAGGAGCAGGAAGGAGAGCGGCCAGGCAGAGGAGGAGACAACTACGCAGGTAAGGGTCTTCTTTTTGAATTTTTTATTAATTTGAGAGGGGGGCAGAGGGACCGGAGTTCCACAAAGTTTTTTTCAAACTCCGTGGAACTCTGCATAGAGGCACTATGCCAGCTCCGCCCACCCTTAGTAATGAGCTGTTTAGTCTTGATGGGAACATTAATTGGGACCATTGTGAGATCTGTTGGCTAAAGAGACTTTTAAATTGACCTAAAACTTCAATAGTTCAAGCACTTCATGCTGAACTGAATTGAACCTCCTGGAATTACATCAATCAGTATCAAACCTGCGCTACCTAAACAAGTTAGTGACATCAGAGCAATAGAAGACTGCTATCCTTAGTTATAAGGAACTGTTTAATAGATAATTAGATTGTCTATACATATGTGTATGACTTTAGATTTACCCATTCCTGCCTGTACGGCCCTTGGAGGGATGCTTCAACATATGTAGGTTATTGTAGGCGCCCAGTGGGAGGGAAATGTATGAATGAAATATTTTTCTTGCTTGTATAATTTTACTGAAACAGAGAAATAAATATGTTTTTAAAGGTTTTTTAAATATGGTATTAGTGCCTGCTAGGCCGCTAAATACCTTTTAACTGAGATGTGTTTTTTTAGATATGATATGTGAGATTGTTAGATTTTTACTAAGTATAAAAGGTTAAAAGGAGAAAAGAAACCTGAATTGTTTTAATTATTGGGTTCGGGGTGTTTTCTTTCATTGGATTTGTAATGTAACTTTATTCTTGTTTTACTGTATTTTGCTTAATGGAAAATCCTCGCAATAAATCTAGTTTTATGATGACGATGATAAAGTCACAATGTACTGCAGAGGCATACACAAGTAGTGCTTCAAATACAATGCTTAAGTCAGAGGTCTTCAATCTGCGGGGTGCGCTCTACTGGGGGTCTGTGGCTATATTTCCAATGGGGCCCAAATGCATCTGCAACTACATGTAAATGAAGGTAGCCTGGATTTGCAAGGCGTTTCAAGGCTGTCTTCATTTACATAAAAAAGTGTTTGAACTGTGATCCTTAGTGCCCTGGGGCAGGGTCAGTGATGTAGTGGGGGAGGTGGTGTCAAGGCAGCACACATGAAAAGGCAAAACTCTTCGTTGTTATGCCTGCCTCAAGGAGCTAAACGAGTTTGGTAAAAATTCCTGTCTACAAATATTAGTAGACAGGGATTTGCAAAAAAAGCCATGGGTGGTGGAGTACGAATGCCTATGTACCCCCCAAGGAACTTCCCCTTGATGCAAAGTAGATCATAGTGAAACTTTGCAATACTTTGGATACCTTTCCAAAGCAAATTCTGGTTTGAGTTGGATGATAGATCCCACCCAAACTCTTTGCGCTAAGTTTGTGCCATGTTTTGTGATGTAACCTGGAGCAAAGTGTTAGTTAATTTGGGCCTATACCTTTGTCACCATAAAGCCTTAAGCTTCAAGTCACTTCGCCAATTAAAGTCTATACTGGCTCCCAACAGCCTTCGTAATTGGTGAATAACCAATTGGACACATCTACATTCTAGACTAGCCAGACAAGCTTGCAAGACCCGTAGCAAGTCCAGCTGCTTGGACATGCAGGCGCTGCGAATAACGGCCTTGAAGGCCTTCCACAGCAGGCCCAAAGATTTAACATATCGCGCATTGTTAATCAAAAATTAAAGTATAGCCGCTCTGATTTCTGGTAGGAAAACAGGATCTTGAAGTGCATTGGGTAGAAGCCCAAGTAAAGACATATCCGCCTTCCTCTGCCAGGTCAAGAACCAACTGCACCGGTGCATAGTCCCAGAGTGAGCGGGCATATGGTCCACCTCTCTGACCCAGGCAGTGACGTATCTCAAGACTAGCTGAAAGTTGATACGCGATTAGGCTCCCTTGAAAGTCATGGTGCATGTACTGTCGGTGAACAGTAATGACAACCGCGGGGATTACCCGCACTGCCATTACAACGCAGGAATTACAACGAAAGTCGTTACAACGACTTTCGCTGGAGGGCGCTCTTGGATAGGGAATAGTTAAATTTTCTATCCAACTCCTTCCCTACTGTCAACGTGGGCTGGAGTTGGAATAGAAAATTAAACTATTCCACTATCCAGCGTCCTCCAGCGAAAGTCGTTGTAACGACGTTCGTTGTAATTCCTGCATTGTAATGGCACGCGTGGTAATACCACGCGTTGTCATGTCATACAAACGTTCTGTCAGACTTCCCACCATTTCTCTTGCCCCAGGTGTCAAGGAGCTTCTGGTTAGAGACATTATAGCATGTAACTATGTGGCTGCATGCGGGTGCAGTCTGTGCCCGGTCTGAGTTTTGTGTAATGCAGGATTTAGTCCCACATTAGAGTCTCCTCCCCATATAATTGTAGAGCAGCCCAGGCCCAGGATCTTGTGCCATACCAAGGAAAAGAAGCAGGGGCAATCAGTGTTGGGCAGAGAGTGTGCAGATATATGACTCTATTGCCATCCAAAATACCATCTAGTATAAGATACTGTCCCTCACAGTCACCAATTTCCTGGAGAGTATGCCACTTCGTTCCTTTCCTTATGACAATTGCAACTCCCCTGGCATAAGTGTAGTACATTGTGATATGTGCCTCACCAATCCAGCCAGCTCATAGCCTGGCACAGGAATGCTCAGAGAGGTGGAGTTGCTGTGAGGAAGCCAAGTGCAAAGTAGGAGGAAAGATTGCATGGTGAGTGATGTGCTTGTTTGAGTGAGATTGCAGAGTAAGCAGTGAGAGTGACATGGTGAGTGAAGTGTCACATGAGTGCAGGGTGAGTAGTGGGCTTGTGTGAATGCAGTGTGAAAAGAGTGAGAATATGGTGAGTGGTGTGAGTGCAGTGTGATCACTGTGAGTGCATGGTGAGCGGTGTACTCATTGACTGCAGGGTAAGAGGAGGATGAACTGTTTGAGTGCAGGGTAACAGCGTGAGTGCAGTGTGATCTCTATGAGTGTAGTGGGAGCGTTGAAAGTAACAAGTAAGTGGAGTGTCATGTGCGTGCAGGGTGATCGGTATGCTCGTGTGAGTACAGGGTAGGAGGAGGGTGAATGGAATGAGTACATGGTGAGCAGTGTGAGTGCAGTATGATCGCTGTGATTGCAGGGTGAACATGAAAGTGAAGGGTGAGTGGTGAGAATGAGGAGGGAGTTGTCTGAAGCAAGATGTATTCCCAGACACCTGCAGTAACTCAGCATTGTAATTACAGCTGGTGTAGGGTTTCAGATAGAAGTTAAACGATTGCTATTTTGGCATCAATCAGGGATGGAGGGTGGAGGAAATAAATACAGTGCTGATCCTGCAACAAACTTTCAGTCTCCTGATTAGGGTTTCCAGCTGATTGGATTTATACCAGCACCATAGGTATTATAAGTCCCAGCCAGTACAAAAATAAGCAAAATCACCTAAAGCCAGTATTTTTAGCACTTACATTTGCATACTTCAAACAGCAAATATAAATAGCAAGTACTTTTAAATCTGTTCTATGGCTGCATTAATGATCCATGACAATTAATTATAGGAAACAAAGCCAGAAAAGTCATTTTACAAATGAATACATGCCCTTTTATTTATAGCTCTATTTAGTGTCACTGCCAGGCCTTTGAAGACTCCTTAAACAGCAACAAATGGTTGGTACTTTTCTTTTGGGAAGGTGACATCCTACTCCTGCGATGCCTTTTCATGAAATGCATTCTCCCACTGTTGCAGTAAAGTTAAAATACAAATGCAAGGAAAAGGCAGAGTGTGGACCCAGAGGGTACTGAAGCCAGTGGAAAAACACAAAGGGCCAGATGTAGGAAGCCTAATTCCGGTCGGTAATGGCCGAAATTACTGAATTTCGGCCGTTACCGACCGGAATTAGGCTTTTCATATGTAGGTGGCATCATTTCAGATTCGGTAATTTACCGAATCAATATTCAAGAATTCGGTAAATTAACGATTCTTAAAATACAGAATCAGTAAATTACCGAATCTGAAATGTAGGGAGCACTCAAATGAGTGCTTTTCCCATCTTAGGATTCGTTATTTACCACCAACTAGAAGTTGGTGGTAAATAATAAAAACCTTTGAAAAAGCATTTTTTTTGCTTTTCCAACAGTGACATGTTGCAGACATACATGCCCTAAGGCATGTGCACCCATACACAATTGAGGTGTGCAACAGGGTGTCAAAGTGACACCCTGCCACCCTTCAATGTTTCCCCCTTTTACCGAATCGGTAAATACCGATTTGTTAATTGGCATTCATTCCTATGGGCCACCAGGCCAATAGGAATGAATGGCAATTACCAAATCGGTATTTATCGATTCGGTAATTACCGAATATTAACGATTCAGTAATTTTTCACCTACATACCATTTTCCGATTTTAAAATACCGAATCGGTATGATTCGGTATTTTAGAGTCGGTAAAATGGAATTACCTACATCTGGCCCAAAGCCTCGTTAACCAGTTCACAAAGGCATGTACATTGTCTTGTACACCCCCGCGCCGCACGGCCACCAGCTGCTGCGTGTGCCCCCTCGCTGTGCCTAGCTGCCTCGCTGCCGACTGACCCTGCTGTCGTTCGTTTTGTTTTCTTTTTCCAATCATTTGTGCCTGTTTTTATTTTCTAGTCTTTTTCCCGTGTTAAGCGTGTTTTTCCAATCATTTGTGCTTGTCTGCATTTCTTAGTCTTTTTCCCGTGTTAAGCGTGTTTTTCCAATCATTTGTGCCTGTTTTTATTTTCTAGTCTTTTTCCCGTGTTAAGCGTGTTTTTCCAATCATTTGTGCTTGTCTGCATTTCTTAGTCTTTTTCCCGTGTTAAGCGTGTTTTTCCAATCATTTGTGCTTGTCTGCATTTCATAATCTTTTTCCCGTGTTAAGCGTGCTTTGTTTACCATCTGTAATCTCTGCCCGCTCTGTTTCCCGCCTTCCTCGCCGCCCCCGCTTCCCGCCACTACCGCCGACCCCGCCCCTTTTTTCCTTCTGTTCCCTCCCCGCTCCCGCCTCCCAGCTGCTCCGCCCACCCGCGCACTTCGCCTTATATGGCGACCGTGCGAACGCGCAGCGTTGACGCGCAGCGGGCGCGCCGATTGTGCGCCGAAGGCGCGCCAAAGGTAAGCCCGTCTGCGCCCGTCCGCGACCGGATCACGACCAGCGCCAGGAACCCTGGCCCCCACCGACGGAGGCCGACCCGACGAACCTACAACGCCGCCGACCTCATCGCTCTCAACACCGGCCGCATCCCAGGATGTCATCAAGCCGCCCCGAAGCACACCCACGGACCCTTCAGCTGCCACGCCTGCAAGTTCACCTGCATCCGGACTCACCCTGCACCAGCACTCACCAAGCCGAACACCAGCAGCAGCCACCTGAAGTGCATCCTGCTCAACACCCGCTCCGTCCACAGACACGCCGTAGAACTCTGGAACCTCCTCGACACCACCGCCCCTGACGTTGCCTTCCTCACCGAGACCTGGATGAACGCCTCCTCAGCGCCCGACATCGCCATCGCCATCCCGGAGGGCTACAAGATCATCCGGAGGGACCGCACCGCCAACCAGACGGGAGGAGGCATCGCCATCATCCACAGAGACACCATCCGCATCGCGACCAACACCGACGACACCTTAACCACCGCTGAACACCTGCACTTCCAGATCCACACCAACCCGAAGACCACCCTCAGAGGCACCCTGATCTACCGACCCCCGGGCCCACGCACACGATTCAGCGAGGACATCGCCGACTTCGTCAGCCCGCATGCCCTCCCCTCCGCCGACTACATCCTCCTGGGGGACCTCAACTTCCACCTGGAGAACAACAACGACCGCAACACCATCAGCCTGATCGACAACCTCGCCAACCTCGGACTCAAGCAACTGGTGACCACCCCCACCCACCTCGCCGGACACACACTCGACGCCGTCTTCTCATCCAGCAACGACGTCACCTTCAGCCACGCAACAGGACTCCACTGGACGGACCACAGCTGCGTCCACTTCACCTTCAAAAGGTCGACGATCCACCACCACCAGCAACAGGTTGCCCGAAGAAGCTGGAACAAGATCACAGCCGACCAGCTCACCGCTTCCCTGAGCCAGCACCCTCCCGCCAGCTCAGCGAACCCCAGCCAGGCCGCCGACAACCTCACGAAGTGGATCAACAACTGCGCGGACGAACTCGCCCCTCTGAGAACCCCACCCAGCAGACCCTGCAGCAGAAAAACACCATGGTTCACCGACGAACTCAAGAGCTCCAAGAAGAACTGTCGAGCCCTCGAGAAAGCCTGGAGAAGGGAGCCAACCACGGACAACATGACCACCTTCAAGCTCGCCACCCGTAAACACCACCAACTGATCCGCGCCACCAAGAAAAATACATACAAGGACCGGCTGGACAACAACGCACACAACTGCAAGGAACTCTTCAACATCGTGAAAGAGCTCTCCAACCCCAACGCCGGAAACAATGACATCACCCCGTCGCAAGACCTCTGCAACTCCCTCGCGTCCTACTTCCACAACAAGATCGCGGACATACACAACAGCTTCAGCAACCAACCAACGCAAGCCACAACCGCAACAACGCCACCCACCACCACCCTCCGCACCTGGACTCCGATCAGCACCGAAGACACCATCCGCACAATGAACTCCATCCATTCCGGATCTCCGACTGACCCCTGCCCTCACCACGTCTTCAACAAGGCCGACGCTGTCATCGCACCCCACCTGCGGGACATCATCAACACTTCCTTCGACACCGCCACCTTCCCTGAGAGCTGGAAGCACGCCGAACTCAGCGCTCTTCTCAAGAAACCCACAGCAGACCCCACCGACCTCAAGAACTACCGTCCCATCTCGCTCCTCCCGTTCCCGGCCAAGGTCATCGAGAAGACCGTCAACAAACAGCTGGCCGCCTTCCTCGAGACGAATGGATCCCTCGACCCCTCACAGTCTGGCTTCCGAGCAAACCACAGCACCGAGACCGCCCTCATCGCTGCCACCGATGACATACGAACTCTGATGGACAACGGAGAAACAGCGGCCCTCATCCTCCTGGACCTCTCCGCGGCCTTCGACACTGTCTGCCACCGCACCCTAGTACAGCGCCTTGGCAACATTGGAATCCAGGACAAGGCACTGGAATGGATCACCTCCTTCCTCGACGGAAGAACACAGAGAGTCCGACTACCACCGTACAAATCAGAGGCCACCGAAGTCATCTGCGGCGTCCCTCAAGGATCCTCACTGAGCCCCACCCTCTTCAACGTCTACATGAGCCCCCTCGCGGCCATCGCACGCCAACACAACCTCAACATAATCTCCTACGCCGACGACACCCAGCTGATCCTCTCCCTGACCAACGACCCCGCCACCGCCAGAGCCAACCTGCACGAAGGGATGAGAGAGGTAGCCGAATGGATGATGACCAGCCGCCTGAAACTGAACTCGGACAAGACGGAGGTCCTCATCCTGGGCTCCTCGCCCTCCGCCTGGGACGATTCCTGGTGGCCCCCCGCCCTGGGCACCGCACCCAAACCGACGGACCACGCACGTAACCTGGGCTTCATCCTGGACTCCTCCCTCTCCATGACCAGACAAGTAAACGCCGTCTCCTCGTCTTGCTTCAACATCCTGCGCATGCTACGCAAGATCTTCCGGTGGATCCCCACCGAGACGAGGAAGACGGTCACCCAGGCCCTCGTCACCAGCCGACTGGACTACGGCAACGCCCTTTACGCCGGAACCACCGCCAAGCTCCAGAAGAGACTCCAGCGGATCCAGAACGCCTCGGCCAGACTCATCCTCGACATCCCCCGACGCAGCCACATCTCCGGACACCTGAGAGATCTGCATTGGCTCCCGGTCAACAAGAGAATCACCTTCCGTCTCCTCACCCACGCACACAAAGCCCTACACGACCAAGGCCCGAGCTACCTCAACAACCGGATCAACTTCTACACTCCCAAGCGCCTCCTCAGATCAACCAGCCACGCCCTCGCCGCCGTCCCCCGCATCCGAAGAGCGACAACAGGAGGAAGGTCCTTCTCCTACCTGGCCGCCAAGACCTGGAACTCACTCCCGACCGACCTACGCCTGACCCAAGACCACCTCTCCTTCAGGAAGAAGCTCAAGACCTGGCTGTTCGAGCAGTAACGCCCCCCCCCCCCCAACCCAGCGCCTTGAGACCCTACGGGTGAGTAGTGCGCTCTACAAATGACCTGATTGATTGATTGATTGGTCTTTTAAAGACCTGTGAAAAACTTGGGTGGGGCTGAGATTAGACTCCAGACACTGCCCAGCCGAGCCCAGATCTGCACAAGCTGCAGCAGTCCGGACTAAGACGAGACACACGACTGGGGTGGAGGTAGTCTAAAGCCCTTTTAGCCCTAGGGGCTTTGTGATCCTGACTGGGACACAAGTGTGTTGTGGGCAAGAGTCTCAGCCTTTATAAGAAAGCAAAAAGCATACTCGATTATTTTGGAGCCAGAGCATCTGCAAAATCAGGTTGCTGCAGAGGATTAGCAGATATCTGACCAGGCACACTTTGTTTCTATTCCTGTGCTCTCTTTTTACTGTTTAACTTACGCTTCTGCTGACTGCTCTGTCATGGCAAAAAGAAAACTGGTCTGAGCTTTAGTTACTTTTGACAGATCCCCATCTGGGGCCATATTACAGTAAAGGCGCATTATTATTGTTTGCGCCGGGCGAACCTAAAAGGTTCGCCCAGTGCAAACAATGAAAATCGGCTGTATTAACCATGAATGCGTTGCCCCTAGTGCAGTGCATTCAGGTGAAAAACTGAGCCACTGCTGTAAAACCGCACCTTGTTTTCACAGTGCAGGCCGCAACCTGCCTACACTTTGAAGGGGGATTAGAGATCTCCTTGCAGGCGGGTTCAGTCAGTGACTGCACCCGCCTGCATCGGGATGTCTGGGGGGTCCATAGAGCCCCCTTTCTCCCCTCCAGAGGGCTGCTCTCAGCGGGCGCACTGACAGCTTCTTTGCCCCTCCCCCCGCATCTGTATTACGGCGCTGGCACAGAGGCAAAGGGATTCCCTCATTCGCATGCGGCACGCCCCCATGCAAATGAGGGAATGCCCCTGAAGATAGTGCTGCGCTTTATATGTCCCAGTGCTATTAGTATTACAGAAGGGGCTGCACAAGCATCTGTGGCCTCTTCTGTAATACCAAAGTTCCCCGGGGCATGTAAAGTGGGTACAAACGTCTGTTGCGCCCCCGTTGTACTCTGTTATACGGCCCCTGATGTACTCCAACTTTTTAAAATTCTTGTAAATTTCACATAATTTAACCTACCATTAGAAATACTTGCCAGAAATATTTTTTGTCAAATAAAATTTAACCAAAACGATTTGTGAGGTAGTGATCTGTCAGGAATTATGGCATCGTCCAGAGAGAAAACCATCAAGTGGGTTAATGTGATTGTTCAGAGAAGCAAATTGAGAGGTTCCAAGGTCAATCGGCGCAGAATGAAATCCTTTGATTTACCTTGGACTGCACTTTGGAGGAGGCGATCTTCCAAGATGGTGATCGCCCCTGGTAATCAGGTTAATACTCCAGACTTTTTCTTCTGATGCCCGAGGGCAGTGGAGCAGCATGAAGTGCACGCAAATCCTCTTCAACGGTGCACTTCACTGAGCATTTTTGAGGAGAATAGTTTGGTTCACAAAATAATAAATTGTAGGGGGTCGCAATTCGACATACCGCAATAATATGCATGACGTAGGTCACAAATTGCGACCCACTATGGCTGGCTAGAGTCACAGCCATGGTGGCGTTGTGTGGTCAACAGACCGCCTTGTCTCTGTTTGCTTTTTATTATAACAATCATTTTTATTAAAATGCTGTCCATTTTCCCTCATGGATTTCAAAAGGAATTTTTTATCCTCATGGATTTCAAAAGGAATTTTTTATGAACATTAACTTCTGGTCCTCATGGATTTCAAAAGGAATTTTTTATCTTAAAGATGTCTTTTGTGGAACTGCTTTTATTCCATTTGAGCAATTACAGTTAAAATTTGATATCCCAGCTTATGATTTTA